>NC_044982.1:33004384-33172132 GCF_008728515.1 Papio anubis
CATTCCATTCCATTCTCCATTCCATTCCATTCTCCATTCCATTCCATTCCATTCTCCATTCCATTCCATTCCATTCTCCATTGCATTCCATTCTATTCCATTCCATTCCCTTCCTTGTTGCCCAGGCTGGAGTGCAGTGGTGTGATCTCAGCTCACCACCTCTGCCTCCCGGGTTCAAGCAATTCTTCTGCCTCAGCCTCCTGAATAGCTGGGATTACAGGCATGTGCCACCACAGCTGGCTAATTTTATATTTTTAGTAGAGATGGGGTTTCTCCATGTTGGTCAGGCTGGTCTCGAACTGCCGACCTCAGGTGATCTGCCCGCCTCGGCCTCTCAAAGTGATGTGATTACAGTTGTGAGTCACTGTGCCCAGCCTCTCTTTCTTTTCTTTTCTTTTCTTTCTTTCTTTCTTTTTTTTTTTTTTTTTTTTTGAGACGGAGTCTCGCTCTGTCGCCCGGGCTGGAGTGCAGTGGCCGGATCTCAGCTCACTGCAAGCTCCGCCTCCCGGGTTCCCGCCATTCTCCTGCCTCAGCCTCCCGAGTAGCTGGGACTACAGGCGCCCGCCACCTCGCCAGGCTAGTTTTTTGTATTTTTTTAAGTAGAGACGGGGTTTCACCATGTTAGCCAGGATGGTCTCTATCTCCTGACCTCGTGATCCGCCCGCCTCGGCCTCCCAGAGTGCTGGGATTACAGGCTTGAGCCACTGCGCCCGGCCTTTTCTTTCTTTCTTTCTTTCTTTTCTTTCTTTCTTTCTTTCTTTCTCTTTCTCTCTCTCTCTCTCTCTCTCTCTCTTTCTTTCTTTCTTTTCTTTCTTTCCCTCTCTTTCTCTCTCTCTTTCTTTCCTTCCTTTCATTCCTTTCCTTTCATTCCTTTCCTCCCTTTCTCCCCTCCCTCCCTCCCTCCCTCTCTCTCTTTCTTTCTTTCCCAGAGTCTTGTTCTGTCACCCAGGTTAGAGTACAGTGGCACAATCTCAGCTCACTGCAACCTCCGCCTCCCAGGTTCAAGTGATTCTCCTGCCTCAATCTCCCAAGTAGCTGGGATTATAGGCGCCCGCCACCACGTCCAGCTAATTTTTGTATTTTTAGTAGAGACGGGGTTTCACCATATTGGCCAGGCTGGTCTTGAACTCCTGACCTCAAGTGATCCTCCCACCTCGGCTTCCCAAAGTGCTAGGATTACAGCTGTCAGCCACCACACCCAGTTAATAACATATATTTTGAATACTTACTTTATGTTAAGCACAGCGTTTAGCATAGATTATCTCCATGTGTTCAGTGTTTCACATAGATTATTTCATTTAATCCTCATAATAATACTCTGATATATGTTCTAAAATGATTACTAATGGTACTATTATCATCTCCACTTTTTAGATTACAAATAAACAAGGTTTGGTGAGATTAATTAATTAGCACAATTTCACAAACTATTAAGTGGAGGAGATGGGACCTGACTCAGTTAATCAGGGTTATCTACTGATGCTGACACTGATCTTAGATATTGGGAAACTAAGACTGGGGATGAGGGGAGAGACAGTGAGAGAGAACACCACAATTTTGATCCAATTGTAAAAAAGCAACTGCTTACCATGTATTTCTGATTATTCTGTATAATCAGAATAATTTTTGATTCTGACCAAAATTTGTGACCTTTGTGTCACCTTTCTGACTTGAGGACAAGCCTAGCTTTCTTTCTTTTTTTAACTTGCTTAAGTGAACTAGAAGTTTATTTTTCTTTTACATAAAAGTACAAGTAGATAGTAGATAGACATGGAACTTGATGTTGTCTGGAAGTCAGGATCCGTCTCCCTCTTTTTTTTTTTTTTTTTTTTTTGAGATGGAGTTTCGCTCTTGTTGCCCAGGCTGGAGTGTAGTGGCACAATCATGGCTCACCAGAACCTCCGCCTCCCGGATTCAAGCGATTCTCCTGCCTCAGCCTCCCTAGTAGATGGGGTTACAGGCACACACCACCACACCCGGTTAATTTTGTATTTTTAGTAGAGATGGGTTTCTCCATGTTGGTCAGGCGGGTCTAACTCCCAACCTCAGATGATCCGCCCACCTTGGCCTCCCACAGTGCTGGGATTACAGGTGTGAGCCACTGCACCTGGCCAGGATCCTTCTCTCTTACTGCTTTCATGGGTGACCTCTTTGTGATAGAGGGAAGAGTGAGAAAAGGAGGTGGCTCAGCACCAAACCCTGAATAATTCCAGCTTTAATCCAACATAACAGAAGGAAATTTATATCAGGAAAAAATAAATATACAATTAAAAAAAATAAATACAGGGTTTGTCTCGCTATATTATGAAGGCTGATCTCAAACTCCTGACCTCAAGCAATCTTCCTGCCTCATTGAATAGCTTGGGACTGCAGAAACGTGCCACTGTGACTGGCCCCACATAGATTTATAAGGCCTAGGCCTAGCTTTCTTTCTTTCTTTTTTCTTTTTCTTTTTTTTTGAGATGGAGTTTCACTCTTTTTTGCTCAGGATGGAGTGCAATGGCACAATCTCGGGTCACTGCAACCTCCGCCCGCCGAGTTCAAGCAATTCTCCTGCCTCAGCCTCCCAAGTAGCTGGGATTACAGGTGCCCGTCACCACGCCCAGCTAATTTTTGTATTTTTAGTAGAGATGGGGTTTCACCATGTTGGCCAGGCTGGTCTCAGACTCCTGACTTTGGGTGATCCACCCGCCTCAGCCTCCTAAAGTGCTAGGATTACAGGCGTGAGCCACCATGCCTGGTCAGGCCTAGCTTTCTTGTAAGCTTTCAGTCTAGGGAGAATCTTGTACCAGTCTAAATATCCTAGCAGTTTTTCATCTTACCTTGGCTCAAACCTAGACCATTCAATTTTATATAGATAGAAATGACCTGGAATATCAGAGGTATTTTTTCTTTAGTTTTTCTCCTCTTCACGATTCCATGCCACAAATTCCATTTTTATGCCTAGAAGACAGGTCCAAGCCAGCTCAGAATCACTCACCATCCAGCTTTTTCAGTTTGGGCACTCTCTTGGTTGCTTCTTCAATCCAGTTATTCTCAGCAGAATGTTTCTCTTCCAAGGGATTGCCTACGAACACCAGGTCTTCCAGGCATGGCAGCTCTGCCAGCTTCACAAACTCAGCTACAAGTAAAATAATATTTTCCATATTAAAACAGCAAGTTTTGGCTGGGTACAGTGGCTCACGCCTGTAATCCCAGCACTTTGGGAGGCCAAGGCGGGCGGATCACGAGGTCAGGAGATTGAGACCATCCTGGCTAACACAGTGAAACTCTGTCTCTACTAAAAATACAAAAATTAGCCAGGCGTGGTGGCGTGCACCTGTAGTCCCAGCTACTCAGGAGGCTGAGGCAGGAGAATTGCTTGAACCTGGGAGGTGGAGGTTGCAGTGAGCGGAGACTGCACCAATGCACCCCAGACTGGGTGACAGAGCAAGACTATCTCAAAACAAAACAAAACAAAACAAAACAAAACAAAAAAACCCAGCAAGTTTTACTGTTACAATTTTGGGGATTAAATTCCAATATCATTAACCCTCAGTTTGTGACTATTCATGACAATTAGTTGTTTAAGATTTTGAAGGAAACTGGGAAAGTTATACCATATAAAGTCATTCTCAGAAGACATTACAGGATGGGAAGGAAAAAGAAGACACACTTCTTTACTTTAAATGCTAGCATAAGGATGAAATAAAATGAAATGAGATTCAGAGTCAAAAAGAACAAATCACTTTCCAGTGACAGGTCTTCTTCATGCTGTGCTGCATCAGTGTAGGTTAAGCTAACTTGCCTTTGTCTGTACCCATTCCCTCATCTTTGAATTCTTAAAACAACTCATTCAAATCTCTATTGCAGAACTTATCACATAGTTTTTGTGGGTTTATTTATTTATTTATTTATTTATTTTGAGAAAGAGTCTCCCTCTGTCACCCAGGCTGGAATGCAAAGGCATGATCTCCACTCACTGCAACCTCTGTCTCCTGGGTTAAAGCAACTCTCATGCCTCAGCCTCCCAAGTAGCTGGGACTACAGGGTGTACCACCACACCTGGCTATCTTTTCGTATTTTTACAAAAAAATTTTTGGGTTTTGCCATGTTGGCCAGACTAGTCTCGAACTCCTGACCTCAGGTGATCCGCCTGCCTCGGCCTCCCTAAGCGTTGGGATTACCAGCAAGAGCCACTGCGCCTGGCCTCTTATCACATAGTTTTATAATTATTAGCTTACAAACTAATTTTTCCCACTAAGCTGTGAACTCCTTGAGGGCAGAGATAATGTCCTATTCAACTATGTATCCAAAGAGACTGGTGTAGTTCATCGCATATAACTGAATGAATTATGTACAATAAAAAAGCAAAGTAACATAGATATCAAACAAGTCTTCTGCCTATGAAGTATTATAGTTAAACTGATTACTTCAGCCTTTGGATAATAGCTTAAATTTTTTTCATGATTAATAGGACCAGGACCTATCAGATTATACTCATCCTAAGTAAATAGTTAAATATAAATGTTAAGCATTTAAAATTTAGAAACTCCTATACTATTTCTCTCTGAGCTTAGACATAAATGTTCCCACTTTCTCTCTGTGCTTAGAAATAAACGTTCTCGTTTTGCATCTTTTCCCTCTCGGACTATTTTCTATAAACAGGCGGTAGGCGGTTAGCAAAGGGCCACTCTCAGCTTACCCCAGTCTTTTACCAGGTTATTAGACATGTAGAGAATCTTCAATTTCTTCATTACGTGGATCCCTTTCAACTTCTCAATAAAATTGTAGGAGATCCACAGTTCTTCTAACGTGTCCCCTACTGCCTCCTGAAAAAGAACAAAATTTGATTTATGTTTATGTTTAACCTTTTCTTTCCGTCTCCTTTATAAAGATATGCATAATAGCTTTCCAAGCGAACTTAGACCCTGCCTGTCTACTTGTAGAAGAGCTAGTAGCTGTGTGGGAGTTTTTTTAAGAATAGCTACTGAAATACTGAAATCACCAAGAGGCGAAACAACAGCACCACCTTATCACTTTCATTAATGCTATGGTTTTCAAATTACATTCCCACAGAGTATATTATTTGGTCCTTACAACATCTGCTTGAAAGAAGATAAGGCAGGTTATTTGATTTCTGGTATAGAGGGATTAAGGGCTTTTTCTAAGAACACACTGCTATTAAATAATAGAGCTAGGTCTAAAATTCAGGGTCTTCTCCAACATTTATTATGATAATTTTCAAACATAAAAAATTTGTTTTTTGTTTTGTTTTGTTTGAGACAGGGTCTTGCTTTGTCACCCAGGCTGGGGTACAGTGGCACACTCACAGCTAACTTCAGCCTCAACCTCCCCTGGGCTGAAGCAATCCTCTCACCTCAGCCTCCCTAGTAGCTGGAACTACAGGTGCACACTACCACATCTGGCTAATTTTTGTCTTTTTGGTAGAGATGGGTTTTGTAGAGATGTTGTCCAGGCTGGTCTTGAACTCCTAAACTCAAGGGATCTGCCCGCCTCAGCCTCCCAAAGTGCTGGGATTACAGGCATGAGCCACTGTGCCCAGCCAATAATACAATTTCCTACAGGTGTTTGTTAAGTAGATAATAAAGACAAGATTTTAGTGAAGTAGGCTAGTGAATATCAATTAGGAAAACCTGGCAAAGTTTGAATGAATCAATTCAGTGAAATCTGTCATTAAATAAACTGACTCTTTCAAGAATTGGACAATAACTGAACAGTCATTTAGCAAGCTGGTCAGCTTCTGCATGTAAACAAGTCATTTCTCTCCTCAGTTTCTTACTCTGTAAAATGAGGAGATTGGCGCAATGAGATACCATCTCATACCCATTAGGATGGCTACTATCAATATCATAGAAAATAGTATTAGTGAGGATGTGGAGAAATTGGAACCCTGTACATGGTTGGCAGGAAGGTAAAATGGTGCAGGTGCTATAGAAAACAATTTGGCAGTTCCTTAAAAAATTAAAACAATTATCATGTGATAACTGATATCACTTAACAGGGGATCCAGCCATTCCACTCCTGGGCACATATTCAGAAGAAATCAAAGTGGGGTCTCAAGATATTGGTACACCCATGTTCACAGTAGTAAATTCACAATAGCCAAAAGATGGACGTGAACCAAGTGTCCACTGATACACAAACGGATAAACAAAATATGGTACATACATACCATAATAGAATATCATTTAACATTAAGCAGGAACGGACTGCGTGCAATGGCTCACACCTGTAATCCTAACACTTTGGGAGGCCGAGGCGGGTGGCTCGCCTGAGGTCAGGAGTTTGAGACCAGCCTGGCCAACATAGTGAAATCCCATCTCTACTAAAAATATAAAAAAATTAGCCGGGTGTGGTGGCACATGCCTGTAGTCCCAGCTACTTTGGTGGCTGATGCAGAAGAATTGCTTGAACCTGGGAGGCGGAGGTTGGAATGAGCCGAAATTGCGCCACTGCACTCCAGCCTAGGCAATACAGTGAGACTCAGTCTCAAAAAAAAAACATTAAGCAGAAAGGAAATTCTGACACATGCTACGACATGGATGAAACTTGAGGACATTACGCTAAGTTAAATAAGCCAGTCATAAAAAGATAAATGCTGTATGATACTACTTATATGAAATACCTAGAGTAGTTAAATTTGTAAAGATGGAAAGTGGAATGGTGGGTGCCAGGGATGGGGGAAGAGGCAGTGGGAAGCTATTATATGCTTATAGAGGTTCAGACTCACAAGACAAAGAGAGTTCTGGAGATGGATGGTGATGGTTGTACAAGTCTACTTACTACCACTGAACTATACCCTTAAAAATCCTTTAGATGGTAAACTTTATGTTATGCATATTTCACCACCATAAAAAACATTGGAAAAAATGAGGAAGTTGGACAAGTTCTTTAAGGCACCTCTCAGCTATTAAAATTTATGATTTTTTAAGGTCAACCCATTGTAAGTATTGAAAACAAAAAAGTAAACGTCTGCTCTGTAAATAATATCATATTGGAGGTTACAGAAGTGGGAGAGCTTTATGAAATGGCATAAAAATCTCTGGTTTTTTGTTTCTTTGTTTATTTTTTAATTTAGAGACAGGGTCTTAACTGTTACCCACGCTGCAGTGCAGTGGCACAATCAGCTCACTGCAGCCTTGAACTCCTGGGCTCAAGTGATCCTCCTGCCTCAGCTCCCTGAGTAGTTAGAACAGGCAGGTGCCACCATGCTTGGCTAATTAAAGAAACAAATTTTTTTTTTGTAGAGACAAGGGTCTCACTATGTTGTCCATGCTTGACTCCAACTACTGGCCTTAAGTGATCCCACTGCCTCGGCCTCCTCAAGTGCTGGCATTACAGATCTGAGCCTCTGTGCCCAGCTAAAACATTATTTATAAATTAAGTGTAGCCTGTGTACAGTGTTTTATAAAATCTACAGTTGTGGGCTGGGCATGGTGGCTCATGCCTGTAATCCCAGCACTTTGGGAGGCCAAGGCGGGTAGATCACTTGAGGTCAGGAGTTCGAGACCAGCCTGACCAACATGGTGAAACCCCATCTCTACTAAAACGACAAAAATTAGCTGGGTACAGTGGCACGTGCCTGTAATCCCAGCTATTCAGGAGGCTGAGGAGGGAGAATCACTTGAATCTGGGAGGCGGATGTTGCAGTGAACTGACATTACGCCACTGCACCCCAGCCTAGGTGACAGGGCAAGACTCCCTCTCAAAAAAAAAAAAAAAAAAAAAAAAAATCAAATTTTTATAGAGCATTAAGAATTTTACTCACCATATCCAATTAGAAAGCAAATAATTCATCTAATGGTTATAAACTTCCTTTATTTAATCCCAGAATCTGACCCTTAAGAATTTCTTTATTTTTTTGGAGACAGAGTCTCGCTCTGTTGCCCAGGCTGGAGTGCAGTGGCCCCATCTCAGCTCACTGCAAGCTCCACCTCCCAGGTTCATGCCATTCTCCTGCCTCAGCCTCCCGAGTAGCAGGGACTACAGGCGCCCACCACCACGCCTGGCTAATTTTTTTTTGTATTTTTTTTAGTAGGGATGGGATTTCACCTTGTTAGCCAGGATGGTCTCGATCTCTTGACCTCGTGATCCGCCCACCTCGGCCTCCCAAAATGCTGAGATCACAGGTGTGAGCCACCGCGCCCAGCCTGACCCTTAAGAATTTCCAAGCATTTTTAAAACTCATCAGTAACACTTTACGTGGGTAAATAGAATCACAGAGGTGGAAATATAATTCACAGTTTGGCTAATAAATTTGAGATAATTCCAAAATTGCACCTCTGAACATGACTCCTATTCAGGGTTACCACTGTTTCTGTACTGAGGAGGATGGCCATGTTAGCCTGTTTGGTCTTGGGAGGTTACTGTTGAAAACCACTGCAATTTCAGCTCCCCACTGCCTCTTACAAAGCACAAGCTAGATTTATTGGGAGGGGAAAGGAGTCAGGGCCATACAAAATTTCAGTATGTTTATGAATTATTTAACAATAAACACATTAAAAATTATTGTCTTTTCGGGAACAGATACAAGAAAAATACACTTCATCTTTCATGAAGTTGCCTAGTTTTACGTTATTACTCCATCTTACCTTCTTTGGAAGGAAATTCAAATGGCCAATAAATATAGAAATAAGACATGTCAAAAAAATTTTAAATGCCTAAGGCTGGTATGGGAAATTGGGAAATCTCACACATTACTGGTGGGAGTATAGGTTGTTACAAACTTTTTGAAGGGCAACTTGAGAATATGTCACAAAAGCCTTAAAAGAAACTGATACCTTCTGACCTAGCAATTCCATTTCAAGGAATTTATCCAAGAAATTATTCATGGATGTGTGCAAATTAAATAAATAAAATAATAATAAATAACAACCTACCAGTCCATTTAAGTTCTTTATGTTGTTTCTTCCTAAAGATAATATCCTCAAGTTTTCTGTAGTGAAAAGAAAACATTTTTTTGTTTACTAGAATCATAGTACACAATTGTTGTAAATCTAGTATAATAAAGCTTTAATAAGTTTTATATAATAGATATCCTTATACAATGAGTAAGAAAGGTTGTGTTAACAAAAATGGGTAATCAAGTAGAAAATAACATTGACCTATCATCTAAAGTAAACACTACAGGTATAATTTCATAACATGTCAATATTAAATTTAAAAATGGTTAGCTATCTGGAACACATGGTCTTAAATTGCTGGCTAATAAAAATATTACAGGATAGAAGAGCAGTAGAGAATATTTTGAGTTTGGGAACATATATATTTCAAATCTCTTATGAGAACTCACACTAGAAAATAAGAACATATATTTATGTATTGTCCACCTCACTCCATGAAGGATTAGAAGTGAAATAAAATAAATTTGGTACTTAAAAAATCATTTGCTTTCAAGTTTTTAAATAATTAGACTGTGATTTGGTTAAAAAATAAAATGCCTATCTTTATTTTTTAAAGGTTATTTCTATTTATATATCATATAGGCTATTTCTGGAGGAGAAAAAAGAAAGTAGAAACTGTGGTTGTCTTTGGGGAGGAAATAACAGTCTATGGTTAGAAGTAGACATTTCCCATTGTTATCTCTTTTGAACCATTTGAATAAAGCCAGATGCATATATTATTTTTCCAAATTAAAAAAAAAAATCTTTTTTAAACACCCAGGAAACCTCATTTCTGTTCCAAGAAACTACTGTGATTACTTTTGCTTATCATTATATTGAATTTTCACAACTTAAACATCTGTAACTTCTTTGTCTAATATGGTGGTCACTAGCCACATGTGGCTCTTTAATTAAAATTAATTACAATTTAAAATTCAGTTTCTCAGTCACATTAGCCACATTTCAAGTGCTTAATAACTATATGTGGCTAGTAGCAACTGTATTGGGACAGTGCTGACAGTTCTGTTGGATGACATTATTCTACAACATCCATAATTGAATGGTAAGAACTCAAATCCAATTAACTGAGTTTCAATCCCAACTCTCTAGGGAAGCAACCAAACCTCTTTGAATCTATTTTACCATATATAAAATGGGGAAATATAATTTCTATCTTATAGGAATCTAAGGATGAAATGAGGTAATTACCTAAAACATTCAGTGAGATGTGTAATCCATGGTAAGTACACAATAAATGATCTGTGTGTGAATGTGTGTGTGTGTGTGTGTGTGTGTCTGTGTGAATCAGGCATATGTAACTTTGACTTTAAACTTTAATTTATTTTATAAATTATTTTAAATTGTCTTACAAGAAACAATGAGCTTTTAGAGCAAGGTATTTTAAGAGTGGTCTAATTCACACCAAATGATTTAACTGCTGAAGCAAGACCCCATGTTATGGGCTGAATTGTGTTCCCTGGAAAATTCTTATCTTTAAATCCTAATCGCTAGCATCAGAACATGACTGCATTTGGAGACAGAGCCTGTAAAGAGGTAATTGGGCCAGTCATGGTAGCTTATGCCAATTATCCCAGCACTTTGAGAAGGTGAAGTGGGAGGATCACTTGAGGCCAGGAGTTCGAGACCAGCCTGGGCAACATAGAAAGACTCTGCCTTTACAGAAATAAAAATACAAAATAAAAAATTTAGGCTGGGCGCGGTGGCTCACTCCTGTAATCTCAGCACTTTGGGAGGCTGAGGCGGGTGGATCACGAGGTCAGAAGATCAAGACCATCCTGGCCAACATGGTGAAACCCCGTCTCTACTAAAAATACAAAAATTAGCTGGGCATGGTGGCGCATGCCTATAATCCCAGCTACTTGGGAGGGTGAGGCAGAAGAATCGCTTGAACTGAGGAGGTGGAGCTTGCAGTGAGCCAAGATTGTGCCACTGCACTCCAGCCTGGTGACAGAGCAAGACTCCCTCTCAAAAAAAAAAAAAAAATTTAACTGGGCATGGGGCATGGTAGCACATGCCTGTAAGCCTAGCCTAGCTACTCAGGGAGTCTGAGGCAGGAGGATGGTTTCAGCACAGGAGTTTGTACCACTGTACTCTAGCCTGGGTAACAGAGTAAGACCCTGTCTAAAAGAAAAAAAGAAAGAGGTAGTTAATTGGGCCATTTAGACACTTAAAAAAAATAAAGGGGTAATTAAGGTAAAATGAGGTCATTTGGATGGGCCGTAATCCAGCATGATTGGTATCCTTGTCCAGCATGATTGGTATCCTTGTAACAAGAGGCAATTTGGACACAGACACAGAAAAAGACCATGTAAAGAGAGAGGGAGGGGCCAGGTGTGGAAGCTCACGCCTGTAATCCCACCACTTTGGGAAGCCGAGGTGGGTGGATCACTTGAGGCCAGGAGTTCGAGACCAGCCTGGCCAACATGGCGAAACCCCATCTCTACTAAAAATAAAAAAATTAGCTGGGCATGGTGTGTGCCTGTAATCCCAGCTACTAGGAAGGCTGAGGCAGAAGAATTCTTGAGCCTGGGAGGCGGAGGTTGCAGTGAGCCAAGATCATGCCGCTGTATCCCAGCCTGGGTGACAGAACAAGACTCTGTCTCAAAAAAAAAAAAAAAAAAAAAAAATGAGAGAGGGAGAAGACAGTCATCTACAAGCCAAGGAGAGAGGCCTCAGAAGAAATCAACTATGCTGAACATTTTGATCTTGGACTTTTACCCTCCAGAACTGTGAGAAAATTTCTATTGTTTAAGCCACCCAATCTGTGGGACTTTGTAACGGCAACCTAGCAAACTAATATATCCTATATAACTACTATAAATTTATGAAAATTAAATATTTAAGAAAATCACATAATTATTCTTTAAAGCTTCTTGATATGAAAAAACACCATTTTCTTTTGTCTATTTCATTAAGAATTAAACGCTTATTCAATAATTTATTCACTCAACACATGTTATTGATCATCTACCATACACCAGGAACAGCAATAAGCACTTGCAATATTACAGCAAATAATACAGACAAAATTCCTGCTATCAAGGAGCTAACATTTGGCAGATAAACAAAATAAGTAAGTATATTAGATAGTGACAAATGTGAAGGAGAAAAGAAATAACCAAGTAAAAGGAATGAAATATCAGGAGGTTGGGAACAGTTGATTTTTTGATAGGAGATGATGTTAGGGAAAGACCCAAAGGAAGTTAGTAAGAGAGTTCACCATGCAGATATCTGGAGGAAGAACATTTACAGGCAAGAGAACTTCAAGTACAAAAGCTTTGAGGCAGGACCACATAAGCTGAGAGAATGAACAAAGAGTAATAGGACATGAAATTAGAGGAAATATTCTTGGTTGTAAGTCCATACATATAATATGAAAGAAATTAAAGGAAATAATAGGCTTTAGAGAGGATGTGAGAGAGAGGAGTCAAGAAATTACCAAGAGGTTTGGCCTGAACAACTGGAGAAATGGACTTGTCGCTATCTGAGATAAATCTGGTGCAAGAGTGGCTCACTCACACCTGTAATCCCAGAATTTTGGGAGGCTGAGGCAGGCAGATCGCTTGAGCCCAGTAATTCGAGACCAGCCTGGGCAACATGGGGAGACCCCAACTCCATAAAAATACCCCAAAAAAATTAGTTGGGCTTGGTGGTGCACACCTATAGTCTCAGCTACTCAGGAAGCTGAGGTGGGAGGATGGCTTAAGCCCAGGGGGTGGAGGTTGCAGTAAGCCGAGATGGCATCACATTGCACTCCAGCCTGGGTGACAGAGCAAGATCCTGTAAAAAGAAAAGAAACACACAGGAGTTGGTTTATCTGGGGTTAGGGGAAGATATCTAGACTCAGTTTTGGACATGTTAAGTGTGAGATGTTGGCCAGTCACTGGGGCTCATACCTGTAATCCCAGCACTTTGATTCACACTTGATTCAAGAGCTCTTCCCACCTCAGCCTCCCAAATAGCTGGGATTATAGGTGTGTGCCACCACGCCCAGCTAACTTCTTTGGATTTTTAGTAGAGATGAGGTTTCACCATGTTGGCCAGGCTGGTCTTGAACTCCTGGCCTCAAGTGATCCACCTGTCTGGGCATCCTAAAGTGCTGGGATTACAGGTGTGAACCACCATCCCCAGCCATAAAATTAAATTTTTTAAAAAATGAAAAATTCAATTTTTAAAAAGTATGAGATGTCTGTCAGATATCCTGTGGAAATATCACCCAATGGAATATATGAATCTACAATTCAGAGGACACAGTTGGGCTAGAGATCTAAATGTGGCAGCCATCAGCATACTGATGGTGAGGCCATGACTCTGGATGAGATAATCTAGGGAGTAAATGAAGAAACAAAAGAGAAGAGATACAAGAACTGAGTCCTGGGGCCTTCCAATATTTAAAGGTTATGGATATGAAACTGGGAAAAAGTGGCCAAAAAGACAGGAGGAAATCAAGGGGGACAGTATCCTAAAGCCAAATACTGAAAATGCTTTAAAGAGGGAAGAGAAATCATCTGTGTCAAAAATACGCTGATTCATCAACTAAGATGAGGACTGAGAAATGACCTCAGCAATGGGAGATAAGAAATATATGCAATTTTTTCTAAGATAATCTCTAACTCCTTTTTGAAAAACTGCACATGAAAATGGTAATGAATGGCTAAAAAGACCATATGTATTACTGTATAAGGAAATAAATTGATATCCAAAGTTAATAGATTAAGTGTTCTAACATAACACAATATATATTTTCCATATTTTATGTGCTGCATAAGTAGGGTATCACTAGAAGAAAAGTACTATAGTTTTCTTCATACAAGATCCTGATGAAAATCAAAACTGTGCTTTCAAGTTTTATGCTTATTTGTAACCTGTAACCTGAAGGAGTATACTTTTTCACCAAAGATAAATAGCAACAAAATTTATTTTCTAATCTTTAAGATTATTATTCATATTATACAGCTTTTTAGTCATGGTTTGAACACAGTCATATCAAGCAATTTTCTAGTCACAATTCTGGTACAATAAATAAAAATTGCTATTAGGGTTGTTCTGCCTGATAAATCACCTGTTAAATAGGAATACCTATTTATTTCAGATCATCTCATGATGGCATAATAGGTAAGACTACAGTGTTCATGAAAGGAGATGGGTAGGAGGCAAGCTACAGCATAACTTCAATCCTCATATGGATCAATTAGCTTCTTTTTGCTTCACAGTCACAGATAAAATGTATTCGCTAGCCACAGACTGCATAAATTGTATTTGTTACTAGCAGAACTAAAATGAAATGAGCCAAATACAGCAAATACCTATACTCTCTGATTTTGTGTCTACAGCAGACATCAATAATTGATCAAAGTATTCGTTCCACTAAGTTTTTGGAACTCTTATTATTACAATTTTCCTGAGAGTCTCTACCAACAGACCAAAGTTAGAAAGTTATTTAAAACCCAGTGTCAGCCCTACATAGAAGGTCATCCATTTTCACTATTATCATAGTCTTTTTTTTTTTTTTTTTTGAGATGAGTCTCACTCTGTCTCCCAGGCTGGAGTACAGTAGCACAATCTTGGCTCACTGCAACCTTCACCTCCTGGGTTCCAGCTACTCTCCTGCCTCAGCCTCCTGGGTAGCTGGGACTACAGGTGCGCACCATCATGCCCAGCTAATTTTGTACTTTTAGTAGAGATGGGGTTTCACCATGTTGGCCAGGTTGGTCTCGATCTCCCAACCTCGTGATCCACCTGCCTCGGCCTCCCAAAGTGCTGGGATTACAGGTGTGAGCCACTGCGCCAAGCCTTCTTTCGTTTTTTGGGGACAGAGTTTCACTCTTGTTGCCCAGGCTGGAGTGCAATGGCCCAATCTCAGCTCACTGCAACCTCCGTCTCCAGGGTTCAAGCGATTCTCCTGCCTCAGCCTCCCGAGTAGCTAGGATTACAGGCACCCGCCACCATGCCTGGCTAATTTTTGTATTTTTAGTAGAGACAGGGTTTTACCACATTGGCCAGGCTGATCTCAAACTCCTGACCTCAGGTGATCCACCCACCTCGGCCTCCCAAAGTGCTGGTATTACAGGTGTGAGCCACCATGCCCAGTCCACAGTCATGTTTTTATATAAAGAAAAGCATGTAATCTGTCATGATAAATAATATGTTATCAACTTGCTTAGTCACATTTAAGTAAGTTACTTCAATTACAGACAAAAAAGCTGAATAAAATGTAATAAATTCTTTAATGAGTGAGTCAGCAAAAAATTAGAATAGACAGGCATCTCACAACACAACTCTACTAGTTAACACTATGTAAATACTGAAGGCCAACTTTCCAGCAGTGTGTAAGTACTGAATGCCGACTTTGAGTAAGGTACGAGGGGTACTGGAATAGAAGATTAAAAGATTAACAAGATGATGCTTTTCCTCAAGGAATTCACTATCTAAAGAGCAGAACATATTCCCAATTAACTATAATAATGATTAATATTTGTTGCGCATTTTATATGCACCAGCCATAATTCTAAGTACTCTATATATACTAACTCAGTCTTCACAATAATTATATGAGATAGGTAATTATTATTATAATCCAAGTAGACTGTTATGAATATTCCCAAAGGAGTAATTAATTTTGACGATGGAGATGAGGGAAGTCTTTAAGGAGGGGTGACATTCACACATAGCATTCGTAATTTTTTTTTTTTTTTCTGAGACAAGGTCTTGCTCTGTTGCACAGGCTGGAGTGCAGTAGCACCATCATAGCTCGCTGCAGACTCACTCTCCTGAGCTCAACTAATCCTCCTCCCAAGTAACTGGGACTACAGGCAAACACCACCATGCCCAGATAATTTTTAACATTTTTAGTAGAAACGGGGGTCTCGCTATGTTGCCCAGGCTGGTCTCAAAATCCTGAACTTAAGTGATCCACCTGCCTCAGCCTCCCAAAGTGCTGGGATTATAGGCATGAGCCACAGTATCTGGCTGCATTCTTAATCTTAATTTCTTACAGGATTTTCCTGTTACAGGAAGAAGCTGTTCTCAGTGAAAAGTATTGCAATAATAAATGTTACAAAGTCATTTTTAAAATAGTATATTTGGGTGTGAATTGGATAGTAAAAGCTTTTAGATGACTTTGAATGCAACATCAAAGCATTTGGTCTTTACTAGGCAAAGAGGCATCATTAAAAGGTCTCTGATATAATGATATTCAAATAATATTTTTAGAAAGAAAACTCTCTTATCAGTGAGGAAGGTCACCTGAAGGGCAGAAATACAGGAGAAAAGGAGATCAATTAGGAGGCTATTGAGGGAGAAGAAAAGGAGAAATCAGTTAAGTAAACAGTGAAGGCCAGTCCTTGGAAAAGCAGCCTGCCTGAAAAATCATAGCTACAGGCAAAAATACAACAGCCTGGGGAAAACTCAGGCAGCACCTGCACGGATAAGTATGTAGGGTCCAGCACAAATTGCTCTTTGTATAAATGGCGGGCTCCCAGGAAAGTTTCTTCCCCTTTTCAGATATGTACACAGTAGGCTCCCTGGGAACTTGTACAGGGAGGAAAGGGACTTACCTAAAATAAACCCATAATTACACAAAGAAGAGAAGCAGTGCTTTGATGCTTGCCTGGAGGTATACCCACAACTACATAGATAAGGGGGAGTTGTGCAGACAGCTTTTCAGATAAGAGAAGTTACTCAAACAGCTACAGAGGTGAGAGGAGTTTCTTATAAAAGTTTTTGAATTCAACTGTAAAAACAGCAACTCACTTGGGGTTCCCTCTCCACTGCAGAGAGCTTTCTTTTTTCACTCATTAAACTTTCACTGCAACCTCATCCTTTGCATCCACATTCCTTAATTTTCTCAGTCTTGAGACAACGAACTAGGATAACACCTTAGATAATAAGACCAGTGACCCTGACCTGTTTCACTATCACAAAAGTTATAGTGTTTTTCAAATTATGGGTCGTGAGCCTAAATTAATAGGTTGTGAAATCAATTTAGTGTGTTGTGATCAACATTTAAAAAAAAAAAAAAAAAAAGCCAGGCATGGTGGCTCACGTCTGTAATCCCAGCACTTTGGGAGGCCGAGGCGGGCGGATCACGAGGTCAGTCAGGAGATTGAGACTATCCTGGCTAACACGAAACTAAAATTACAAAAAATATTAGCCAGGCATGGTGGCGGGTGCTTGCGGTCCTAGCTACTCGGGAGGTTGAGGCAGGAGAATGGTGTGAACCCGGGAGGCAGAGCTTGCAGTGAGCTGAGATCGCGCCACTGCACTCCAGCCTGGGCGACAGAGCAAGACTCTGTCTCAAAAAAAAAAAAAAAAAAAGAAAGAAAATTTTTAAAACACATAATGGAAGTGGCCAGGCGTGGTGGCTCATGCCTATAATCCCAGCACTTTGGGAGGCTGAGGCGGGTGGATCACTTTAGGTCAGAAGTTCGAGACCAGCCTGGCCAACATGGTGAAACCCTGTCTCTACTAAAAATACAAAAATTAGCCAGGTGTGGCAGTGGGCACCTGTAATCCCAGCTACTCGGGAGACTGAGGCAGGAGAACTGCTTGAACCCAGGAGGCGGAGGTTGTAGTGAGCTGAGATTGCACCACTGAAATCCAGCCTGCGCAACAGAGTAAGACGCCATCTCAAAAAAAAAAGAAAAAAAATTACTGGGACCTATGCTATATAAGGGTAAATGCTGTCTTGCAAACTTTATTCAAGTTTATATGTGTATGTACATATTTGATATGCATATTCATATGAATGTATAATAAATTCAGATGTAATTCTTACAATGGAAAGTAGTCAAAATGTTTGAAGAACATGACCTAAGGGGAAGATGATGAGGGTCTAAATTAAAGTTGTAACTCCTGGAAATGGAAAAGCAATACTTTATTTGAGTGCTCCTTCAAAGAGTAGAGTTAACAGGATTTAGTGATGAACTTGCATATAGGGCTTCAAGAGAGACTGTGGTAGGCTAAACAACGGCTCCCCAAAGATACCTACATTCTAATCCCTGGAACCTGTGAATGTTACCTTATATGGCAAAAAAAAGTACTTTGCAGATATGATTAAGGATCTTGAGAGATGGGGAGATTATCCTCAAGATCAGGGTGTGCCCTAATGCAATCACATGTATCCTCATAAGAGGGAGGCAGACAGAGATGTGACATAGAAGGAGAAGCCAATGTGACTACAGGCAGAGACTGGAGTGATGAGTCACAAGCCAAGGAATGCAGCAGCCACCAGAAGCTAGAAGAGGCTAGAAAAAGATTCTCCTCCAGCCTCCAGAGGGAGCATGGCTTGATTTTCACCAGATGAAACTGATTTCAGACTTCTGGTCTCCAGAACCATAAGAGAATACATATCCATCATTTTAAGCCATCAAATTACAGCAGCCACAGGAAACTAACACAGAGTCAGAGGCCTTGGCAACTGGGAGGGAGGCAATGTCATTAACAAGGATAAGGAGCATGGGAAAAACAGGGATGATGAATTAAAAATTAAATATAACAAGTTGGAAATACAGAAAAGACAAATCTGAACAAAGAAATATATAATTAAAAATCTGATATTATATTTAAGACATCTCAGTTCTAACTCTATAAAAGCTTTTAAATGTCTTTAAAATGTTCAGAGCTCATGCTATCTCTACTTTTCTTTGGATAATCAAACTTAAGACATAGTTTATGTATTCTACTATCTGACAACAAGTATAGCTAAAACAGGTGCCAGCTTCTGGAATTACATATTGTCTCTGGAATGTTTATTAAAATAACTAGGAAATCCATGAACTATCTGTTACTGTGAATCACTTACTTAAGCCATTCAGGTTGGCAATTTTTTCAATGCAGTTTGTAGACAGTGAAAGCTTCCTTTAAAAGAACAAAGAAAAAATTTAAATTAATATGAAAAACTTAAATGGTAAATCAGAAATTATTCCTTAACAATAGTGCCCATGAAAGATAGTATTTAAGTAATACTTCCCCACTCAATCATAGTATTTATTACTTCATTTTAAAATCATTGTTTTTCTCTGATTACATAAGTTAATAAACACTTATTGAAAATTTGAAAAAATCTTCTTGAGGGCAATTTGGTATTAACAATTTTTTTTTTCTTCTTAAGACACAGCCTCACTCTATCACCTAAGCTGGAGTGCAGTAGCACCATTTCAGCTCACTGCAACTTCCACCTCCCTGGTTCAAGCAATTCTCCTGCCTCAGCCACCCAAGTAGCTGGGATTACAGGTGCCTGCTACCATGCCTGGCTAATTTTTGTATTTTTAGTGGAGATAGGGTTTCACCATGTTGGCCAAGATGGTCTTGAACTCCTGACCTCACGTGATCCACTTGCTTCGGCCTCCCAAAAGTGCTGGGATTAGAGGTGTGAGTCACCGCGCCTGGCCCTGGTATTATCAAGTTTTTTAATGCATACATTTCTTGACTCAGTTTTTCACTTATAGAAATACATCCTACTGAAATATTAATATAAATGCCAAAAGATAATGAACTAGATTATACGTATTACTGGAATAGCAGACAAATTGAAAAAATCTATAAGCACCTGTTAACTGAGGAACAGATAGTGAAATATTAAGCTGCCACTAAAACAAAGAAGATTGGGCTATAGACACCAACTTGGGAAGATGTCTATGATACATAATTTAAAAACCATCTAGCAGAACAATACTTTTTTTTTTTTTTTTTTGAGACAGAGTCTCGCTCTGTGGCCCAGGCTGGAGGGCAGTCGCAGGATTTAAGTTCGTTCCCAGCTCTGCCTCCTGGGTTCAAGTGATTTTCATGTCTCAGCCACCCAAGTAGCTGGGATTATGAGTGTGCAAGTCATGTAAACGACTGGCCAAATCTGTATATTTTCTAGTCACCCCCCACTCCTGAGAACTCCCAGTGATTAATGGAGTGCCTTTAAATCTAGGAATACGGTTGGGAAATAATTCTTTAATTCTTGTTAAGGCAGCCAGCACAAAGAAATTGTCAGCAAAATATGAACAGGTTGACTCGAGGTGATATACAAGGTGCTTTAGTATGAGGTATAAAACCTTCTCAAATTTGTTTGCCTTTGAGATGGCTTTATGATAAGAAGATATTTGACCACTCTGAAATCATGCCTGATGCCAAAAAAGCATGTGGTGGTGGATTTTTACATGACACACTGTGTTCTCATCACAAAGAACAAGCTGTGTACAAAAGCTAAATATGTTTGCTCTCCCCTTTGATCCCACAGATGGATATTAGTCTAATGCATGGGTTCACAAACATGCGTCCTAGAATTACCCAAGTTGCTTACTGTAAATGCAGATTCCTAGGTTTCATCAGTAAATATTCTATTTCTATAAATTTGGGATAGGGCTGATCTCCTGCATAAAGTGCAGATGATCAAGGGATCACACTTAGACAAACACAGGGTGAAGAAATCAGAAAAAAACCCAGTGATTCTGTGGTATACTATAGCCCTGATGAGAGACACTTGTAGCCTAAAAACATGGTTACAAGGCAACATGGTATAATTGCCTCAAATTAGCCACAGAATGCTGCTAAAATACATATATTGAGAAAATAAATTAACAGAAATTACTATAGATTTGATATTTAAAGTCACAGGATATAGGATTACAAAATAAGTAGTCCAGGCGCAGTGGCTCATACCTGTAGTCCCAGCACTTTGGTAGGCTGAGGTGGGTGGATCACTTGAGGTCAGGAGTTCGAGACCAACTCGGCCAACATGGTGAAACCCCATCTCTACTAAAAATACAAAAAAAATTAGCCAGGTGTGGTGGCGAGCGCCTGTAGTCCCAGCTACTTGGGAGGCTGAGGCAGGAGAATTGCTTGAACCCAGAAGGCAGAGGTTCCAATGAGCCAAGATCACATCACTGCACTGCAGCCTGGGTGACAAAGAATGTCTCAAAAAAATAAAGGATAATTTGATCCCAATTAGAATTTTTTTTTTTTTTTTTTAAGTTAGAAGGCTCTACAAAAATGCTAGCACTGGTTCTCACACAGTGCTGGATTTTGGTTGATGTTAATTCCTTTTCTTTGTGCTGCTTATATTTTTCAGATGTTTTACAACGTGTTTTTATTAACTTTAAACTTTTTTTTAAGGGGTATCTCTTAGGCATGTAGTAAGAAAATACATTTCTGACTTTGTGGATAATTTTACAAGAGAAAGTAGTAGATTTTACAAGAGTCATAGTTTATTATGGTGCTCGCTTCAGCAGCACATGTACTAAACTGGAACGATAGATTAGCATGGCCCCTGCACAAGGATGACATACACATTCATGATGCATTCCGTATTTAAAAAATATATAGTTTATTGTGTTATTTAGCTTCTCCCAAAAGACTAGGAGATGTATATTTTCAAACGCATTATAAAAACTGTACTAAAAATATTGTACTGTTCGGCCAGGAGCGGTGGCTCATGCCAGTAATCTCAGCACTTTGGGAGGCCGAGGTGGGCAGATCACGAGGTCAGGAGATCAAGATCATCCTGGCTAACATGGTGAAACCCTGTCTCTACTAAAAATACAAAAAATGTGCTGGGCATGGTGGCACATGCCTGTAGTCTCAGCTACCTGGGAGGCTGAGGCAGGAGAATTGCTTAAATCCAGGAGTCATAGGTTGCAGAGAGCCGAGATCATGCCATTGCACTCCAGCCTGGGCGATAGAGCCAGACTCCATCTCAAAAAAAAAAAAAAAAAATTGTACTGTACTGTTCAATAGTTTCTATTAATAATCCCATAAACCAGTCATTTTTCATGTTTGGCCTTGCCAAAGGGAGAATTACACTAAGCAAACAAAAAAAAAAAAAAAATGAAGACCACAGAAAACAAACATATTTTCTTACTTTGTGTGTTTAAGAAAAGAAAGGGAAACCTAACAGCAATACTAGAAGGATGAAAAGAGAACTTACTCGCAATTAGCAAGCATGGACAAGGATGCATCCATCTTCTCTATAGGGGGAATCTGGGCATAAAGTTTTATCTCTTTGGCTTCAGATGGCCTCTGGCCAGTTTTCTCTTCCTATGAGAAAAATACATTAGGAAGAAATAACCCATGATTGTAATGTGGAACCAAAAGAGGCCAGAATTTCCCAAGGCTTTTCCATGTTTATTTCAAAACAATTGCTAGAATTTAGCAAACTGTTTAATAATTCTTTACCATTAGCTTATTGAAAACATTTACCTACTGACCCTGATAATCAGATTTACATGTGGCTGAATCAGATAACTATTAGGTCCCTACCAAATGAAAATGAGAAGAAAATTTTAAAAAACTTTATTTTTTTGGTATTTAAAATTTGAAAAGGACACAAACAAATGCAAAGATATCCCATATTCATGGATCAGAAGAATTAATATAATTAAAATGACCATACTTCCCAATGCAAGCTACAGATTCAATGTAATTCCTATCAAAATACCAATGTCATTTTTCATAGAAATAGAAAAAAGTCCTAAAATTTATATGGAACCAAAAAAGAACACAAATAGCCCAAACAATCCTGAGCAAAAAGAACAAAATTGGATGTTATCAGACTACCTGATTTCAAAATATATTATAAGGTGAACACAACCCAAACAGCACGGTATTGGTATAAAAGCAGATACATAGACTAATAGAATGGAATGGAGAATCCAGAAATAAGTCCATGTATTTACAGCCAACTGATTTTTGACAAAGGCACCAAGAACATACATTGGGAAAAGGATACCCTCTTCAATAAATGGTGCTGGAAAAACTGGATATCCAAATGCAGATGAATGAAACTGGACCCCTTTCTCGCACCATATGCAAAAATCGACCATGATGAATTAAAGACTTAAAGGTAAGACTCAAAACTATAAAGCCACTAGAAGAAAATACAGGGAAAACACTTCAGGACATTGGTCTAGGAGAAGATTTTATGGCTAAGTCCTCAAAAGCACAGGCAACAAAAACAAAAATAAACAATGGAACTAAAACTAAAAAGCTTCTGGGCAGGCGTGGTGGTGCACGCCTGTAATCCCAGCACTTCGAGAGGCCAAGATGGTTGGATCACCTGAGGTCAGGAGTTTAAGACCAGCCTGGCCGACATGGTAAAACACCATCTCTACTAAAAACACAAAAAAGTAGCCAGGTGTGGTGGTGCGCGCCTGTAATCCCAGCTACTTGGGAGGCTGAGGCAGGAGAATTGCTTGAACCTGGGAGGCAGAGGTTGCAGTGAGCTGAGATGATGCCACTGCACTCCATCCTGGGCAACAGAGCGAGACTCCATCTCAAAACATAAAAATAAAAATAAAAAGCTTCTGCACAGCAGAGGAAACAATCAACAGAGTGAAGAGAAAACCTGTTGAATGGGAGAAAATATTTGCGAACTATTCATCTGACAAGTGAACTCAACACAATAGTAAAATGACAAACAGGCACAGTGGCTCATGCCTGTAACACCAGCAATTTGGGAGGCCAAAGAAGGAGGATTGCTTGAGCCCAAGAGTTGGAAACCAGCCTGAACAACGTAGCAAGACCTCATTTCTACAAATAATTTAAAAATCAGCCAGATGTGGTGGCACACACCACATCTTGGTGATGTGCCAATACTTTATAGTATCGGGAGGTGGAGGCTGAGGTGGGAGGATCACTTGAGCTCACTGCACTGCAGCCTGGGGGGACAGAGACCCTGTCCCCAGAAAAACAAACTAACTAACCAAACAAAACTAGAAGCTCAGGAGCCATTTCCTTTGCTTTCCTATGTTTTTTATAACCCACTGCAGTGTAAGACACACAAAACTCCTTTCAAAAACTTAAATCACCACATGTCAATAATAGAAAACAGGCTGGGCACAATGGCTCATGCCTATAATCCTAGCACTTTGGGAGGTTGAGCGTGGAGGATCACTTGAGCTCAGGAGTTTGAGACCAGCCTGGGCAATATAGTGAGACCCCATCTTTACTTTAACAACATTAAATTAAAAGAAAAATAAAATATATTTAATAATAATGATAGAAAATATACAATCAGTTGTAAGATCTAATACACATCCACTCAGTGTTTATTTTTATGTCATATATTTGTAGGTTAGAGGAGGAGAAATTGACACCTAGTAGATCCTCAATAAATGTTGCGGGAATCAATGAAAAAGTGAGATTGATGTCTTTGAATAATCTTAAAATAAAAAATGCATGGGCCAGGCACAGTGGCTCACGCCTGTAATCCCAGCACCATGGGAGGCTGAGGCAAGAGGATCACCTGAGCTCAGGAGTTCAAGACCAGCCTGGGCAACATAATGAGACTCTGTCTCTACAACAACAGCAACAACAACAAATTAGTCAGGGGTGGTAATGCACACTTGTAGTCCCAGCTACTCAGGTGTTTGAGCCTAGGACACTGAGGCTGCAGTGAGCTATGATTGTGACACTGCACTCCAGCCTGGGTGACAGAGCGAGACACTGTCTCAAAAAAAAAAAAAAAAAAGTAAAAAATGTATGGCCACAATGTAATCTAGAAATAGACTCTACCAGCCAAAACAAACAAAAAAAAAAAACATAAAGTCTCAAAATCCAATTCAAGGAAAATGAAATCTGGTACTAAGTCTACTCCATATTCTTTTTTTTCTTAAGATTTTTCATTAAATATTTAACTAAACAGAAATAAATTATAAAAATACATTTAAAGTAAATGAGAAATTTATAAGCACTAAAACAAGAATTCAAGTATTTCATTATTTTATCGACTTTTGTCTATTTTCCCCAGACACCAGCGCTTCTGAAAGCCTTTTTATTCAAAGCCTAGTTACAAAAGCAAAAGGTACATTATTATGCAAAAAAACTACACTAGATCTTAGTCAAAGGGCTGAGAATCGAAGCAAAAAAACTACTGATAACATAGACAAGTGTAGCCGGGCGCGGTGGCTCAAGCCTGTAATCCCAGCACTTTGGGAGGCTGAGACGGGCGGATCACAAGGTCAGGAGATCGAGACCATCCTGGCTAACACGGTGAAACCCCGTCTCTACTAAAAAATACAAAAAAAAACTAGCCGGGCGAGGTGGCGGGCGCCTGTGGTCCCAGCTACTCCGGAGGCTGAGGCAGGAGAATGGCGTAAACCCGGGAGGCGGAGCTTGCAGTGAGCTGAGATCCGGCCACTGCACTCCAGCCTGGGCGACAGAGCCAGACTCAGTCTCAAAAAAAAAAAAAAAAAACAAAAAAAAACATAGACAAGTTTATGGGCACAGAAATTCAGGAGCCATCTCTGTACTCTATGGAAATTATGTCTACAATGCTGAATTCTAACTGTTCAAACCATATAGAATGTTATATAATACTGAAAATATAATTTATATATAATGCATGTTTTTTACAATGTAGTTTCCTTTCTACTATTGCTACTTGAGTATTTTTATTCAGTGTTTTTTTTTCAGTTGTCTATGCATGATTTACATTGTCCACATTGATTGCCTCTGTACTAACCTCCACGAGGCTAAAACCACCTTCTAAAGCCTAGATAATTCACAACCCATATGACTCCAGCATATGAAAATGATATGTAGCTTAGTGATGATACAGTTGAAAAAGAAAATGTATTAACATAGAAATTCCAGCAATTTTATAGCAATAGGTAAAATCGGCTTTTCCATATTTAAATCTTCCAGTGGTCAGATTTTTTTAATTGAAATTTTTATTATAATATTTGAAGTTTGTCCAGTTCCCCCAAGGGCAGCATTTTATGACTATAGCATAATGTAACTATAGTATTGCCATTGATACAATCCACTGATTTTATTCTGATTTTCCCAAGGTTGCTTGTGCTCATGTGCACATATGACTGTGTGTTTGTATGTGTGTATGAAGCTTTTTTTTTTTTTTTTTTTTTTTTTGAGACAGAGTCTCGCTCTGTCGCCCAGGATGGAGTGCGGTGGTGCGATCTCGGCTCACTGCAAGCTCTGCCTCCCGGGTTCACACCATTCTCCTGCCTCAGCCTCCTGAATAGCTGGGACTACAGGCGCCCGCCACCGCGCTCGGCTAATTTTTTTTATTTTTTATTTTTTAGTAGAGATGGGGTTTCACCGTGTTAGCCAGGATGGTCTTGATCTCCTGACCTCGTGATCCGCTCACCTCAGCCTCCCAAAGTGCTGGAATCACAAGCGTGAGCCACCACGCCCGGCCGTATGTGTATATTAAGTTTTACACAATTTTATCATCTGTGTAGGTTCATGCATCCACCACCATAGTCAGTAGCTGAATAGTTCCAATACCAAAAGGATCCTTTGTATTAAACAGCTGGATTTGAATAACTAACATTTTTTCTTGTACAGTTTCTAAAAGAAGGAAAAACTCATGTACTCACCCATCTCGCTAAGGCTTCTTTGATTGTTGTTGCTTTTGCCTTTTAAAAAAAAGAAAAGAAAAGAAAAGAAGTTGTATGTATGTATGTATGTATGTATGTATTTTGAAACAGAATCTTGCTCTGTCGCCCAGGCTGGAGTGCCATGGTGTGATCTCCGCTCACTGCAACCTTTGCCTCCTGGGTTCAAGCAATTCTCCTGCCTCAGCCTCCCAAGTAGCTGGGACTACAGGTGCGTGCCACCATGCTTGACTAATTTTTTGTATTTTTAGTAGAGATGGGGTTTCACCATGTTGGCCAGGCTGGTCTCAAGCTCCTGACCTCATGATCCGCCCTCCTCCCTGCCCTCCCCTGCCTCGGCCTCCCAAAGTGCTAGGATTACAAGCGTGAGACACTGCGCCCGGCCCCAAGTTGTCTTTATTGGTGTAATCTGTTGATACACTTTTCAAGCAATAACTATTAGCCTTGGCTTCTACCATTAAAAGGATTTCTTTCTTTGAGATTTTATATGCAAAGAAGATGTTTTAATTTCCTGAAATCAGAATAATTTAAATATCTCTGAGAAAAAAATAAGGAAATCATTATGTAACACCCATACACTTCACTCCCACTTGGTTTACAAAAAATATGTAGCTTTCAATACTTGATATTAAAATACATCTTATTTCACTGATTCTAAGGATCTACATCTTTCTTACATTTTAATATTGAAATTTGGATATATCTTATACTCAGGAACAATTTACAATTGCTGTGGGCAGGTGGCAGTGGTGAAATTTTAGAAAAATATTAACCACTTTATTTCTTATCATATATTCCTTTTTATGTTTGCAAAGGATGAGGATAAAGGATAGGATAAAAATCTGTATGTCTACATACATTTAAAAGAACTCTATCAATAAGTACAAAATAAAAATTTTAAATAATAAAATATTTGTCATAGTTCAGTTCAAACCATTTTTTTCTTAGTAAAACAAAATAATGTTGCACCTTATAATTAATAGCAGCTTAGATTCAATTTAATATATTTAAAACTCTAAAGGTACCCAACGGAAGATATCCTTAATGATTTATTGCTGGTGCTCTTTTTTTAAAAAAGAACCCCAAAGAATAATAAAAGAAAAGTTTTTAAACTATGTGAACAAATGTGAACCTGAAAGAATCAATTCTTCAAGACAAATCCTGAGTAGTTAACTGGGCCTAAATTTAAAACAGGGCCTAAGCTAGGCACAGTGTCTCACACCTATAATCCCAGCACTTTGGGAGGCCAAGGTGGGAGGATCACCTGAGGCCAGGAGTTCAATACCAACCTGGGCAACATACAGAGACTCCACCTCTACAAAACAAAATTAAAAAAAAAAAAAATTAGTCTGGCACGGTGGTGCATGCCTATAGTCCTAGCTACTTGGGAGGCTGAGGTGGGATGATCAATTGAACCCAAGAGTTCAAGGTTACAGTGAGGTATGATGGCACCACCACATTCCAGCCTGGGCAACAGGGCAAGCCTGTCTCTGAAAAAATTAAATTAGATTAAATCAAATTAATTAGAGTCAAGCAGCCATTTGCTTACTAGAGGTCATATGCATATTCTGAGTCCCCCCAAAAAACACACCTCTGTTCAACTTTGAGACTTCCAGAGTTCATATGAACTAACCAATCAGAACTCACCTGAATCAACCAATCAGTTCACTTGCCTCAACCAATCAAGGCCCAGCTGTATCAACGAGCCAGACCTGAATGAGTTTGAATCCTTCATTTGCATAAACAGACCTGATTGAGAAGGTGGGAACTTTGGCTATAAAACTCAAGCCGTCCCTTTATTCTCTGGAACACACCTTCCTTCTAAACCTAAGGCTGCATGTAGCCATATGTAAACTGTTCATTGAAATAAGGTTTCTTCCCTCCCTTTTCCTTTTGAGAAAATTTTTGTTCACAAATATATACCATTATGTCTAGAAAGTAAAGACATACTAATAAGTAACCCTTGGGTTAAAAAGAAAATGATAAAATAATAAAAGAAAAAAAGTCAAAATCTGGGGAATATAACACTAAGAAGGAAACTTACAGATTCAAATACACTTGTCAGAAAATAAGAGATAGAAAACAAATGAGCTAGGTGTTCACACATTTGGAAAAGTACATCATTACAAACCCAAAGAAGGTAGAAGGAAATACAAAGGAAAAAGTCAATGGAAAACAGAATGGGGGGATAAAATAACTAACAAAACTAAAAGTTGGTTCTTAAATCCCTGGCAAGCCTGATCGAGCAAAAAAGAGAGCAATATAAACTGAAAATATAGAATGAGCCAGGCATGGTGGTTCATGTCTGTAATCCCAGCGCTTTGGGAGGCTAAAGTGGGAGGACTGCTTGAGCCCAGGAGTTCGAGACCAGCCTGGGCAAGGCAGTGAGACTTTGTCTCTACAAAAAATAAACAAAAATTAGGGCGTGGTGGCACTGGGTAAGGTGGCGTATGACTGTGGTGCCAGCTACTCGGGGGGCTGAGGTGGGAAGATCACTTGATCCAGGGAGGGAGGCTTCAGTGAGCCGAGATCACACCACTACACTCCATCCTGGGCAATAGAGCAAGACCTGTCTCAAAAAATATATATAACCTGGACAACATAGCAAGACCCTGTCTCTACAAAAAAACACAAGTATTAGTCAGGCATAGTGGCAGGCACCGGCAGTTCCAGCTACTGGGGGGCTGGGGAACTGGGCAGGAGCTAAGCCAGGAGGATCACTTGAGCCTGGGAGGTCAGGGCTGCATGAGCCTAAATGGTGCCACTGCACTCCAGCCTGGGTGACAAAGCGAGATCTTGTCTCAAAAATGAAACAAACAAAAACCACACACATACACACATATACAGAAAAAGAGACAGAATACAGAGAAATAACTACAGACACCACAGAGACTTTAAAAATAAAATATCATTGCTGGGCACAGTGGCTCATGCTTGTAATCCCAGCACTTTGGGAGGCTGAGGCAGGTAGATCACTTGAGGTCAGGAGTTTGAGACCAGGCTGGCCAACATTGGGAAACCCCATCTCTACGAAAAATACAAAAATTAGCTGGGCATGGTGGTGTGCACCTGTAGTCCCAGCTACTTGGGTGGCTGAGGCAGAAGAAGTGTTTAAACCCAGGAGGTGGAGGTTGCAGTGAGCCGAGACTGTGCCATTGCACTCCAGCCTGAGCGACAGAGCAAGACTCCATCTCCAAAATAAAAAATATCATAAGCAAACATATCGCAATAAGGTTTAAAACCTAGACAAGGTATGCATTTCTATAAAAAACATAAAAGTGTCAAAACTGTCATAAGAATCAAGAAAATTTGAATAGACCAACACTATTTAAAATATTAAAATGATAGATTTACCCTTATCCTCCTCCCCTAATACTGCAAGCCTAGACACTTCTGCAAGTGAGTTCTACTAAGCTTTCAAGGGTATTCCCTGTAACAAGTTGTTTCAGAAATCAGAAAAAGAGGGAAAGCTGCCAACATATAAGACAGTGGTCACATAAGACTGTAATACTGTATTTTTACTGTAACTTTTCTATGTTTGTTTGTTTGTTTGTTTGAGACAGGGTCTTGCTCTGTTGCCCAGGCTGGAGTGCAGTGGTGCAATCTCAGCTCACTGCAACCTCCACCTCCCATGTTCAAGTGATTCTCATGCCTCAGCCTCCTGAGTAGCTGGGATTATAGGCGTACCACGACACCCAGCTAATTTTTGTATTTTTAGAAGAGGCGGAGTTTCACCATGTTGGCCTGGTGGGTCTTGAACTCCTGACCTCAGGTGATCTGCCAGCCTCAGCCTCCCAAAGTTCTGGGATTACAGGCGTGAGCCACTGCACTCTGGAGGCTTTTCTATGTTTAAATACACAAATACATTGTTTCAACGGCCTACAGTATTCAGTACAGTAAGATGCTATAAAAGTTTGTAGCCTAGGAGCAATAGCCTACACCATCTGGTTTTTGTAGGCATATTCTATGATGTTTGCAAGGCAAAACTGCCAATGATATGTTTCTTAGAATGTATCCCTGTCATCATTAAGTGACTTATAACTGTACTCGTTCTGATTCTCTATTTGAAGATTTTCAACAATCACTATGGCTCATACTTTCATAAATATTTAGGTCTGAGGCTTTCTTCACCTGAATATAAACCCAGGGTCCAGAACTTTCAACTTTCCTTGGCAGTGGCTTTCAGCTAACTGCTTGGGGAACAAAGTAAGGAAAGCAGGGGGGAAAACTACTTTTTAAAGAGTGGTATTTAATCTGTTGAGGGCAGGCATGACTTCCTCATCATTTTCATCTCTTGGGCTCAATTTCTGCCCACTAATATAGCACTGGAATCACAAAAAGAAGACAAGTAATTATGCTGCTTCTTCATAAACATCTCTATCCAGTAGGACATCACATACTTTGCTCAATAGCTCTGTCTGTAATCCTTTTCAAACGACTAGTTAGAACTACCAAGTATGTAAGCAAGAGAGTGAACACTTCAAGGAAGAGTTGAGGAGCATCTCTAGGTAAAACCATTACTTCATAAAGAGCTCTGATTGGATAGACAGCTGGTAGATTTCAAACCTAAGGTAACAGCATTTCTCAGTGTGGTGGGATGCCCCCCAATTTTATAATCACTTGAGGTGTGTTGTCGAAATGCACATTCCTGAAACCCCCAATCATATTAAAAATTCATAATCTGCATTCCAACAAGCCCATACTTATGCATACTGAAATTTGAGAATCAGTGCTCTAATACATCCACCAGAGCGTGTTTTACAGCGTTACCTAATAATTGCACTCGTAGTCATTCAGAAGGCAACCTGGGTACATCACAGGTTACGAATACTGCTGCAATCCCTGTTATACAGAACCCTCTGGTAACCAGTCCCTCCCTGCATCTCGACGGGGGGGTCATTAAAATTACTGATATGTAAAGAGATATCTTCACACTCTCCTTCCCATCACCCTTCCCACTCCAATACGCTCTTTTTGGAGAATTTCCTGCTCTTCGCCCTCCCTTTTCTCCTGTCAGAGTCCCTTCACCTTAACCCAACCTCCGATCCACCCCAGGCCGCCCTCACCCCAGACCACCCCCGGCCAGGGCTTCTCTTTCGCCCGGGGCCCCTGACTCCACAGAGCTAGCGTCAGCTACCGGCTCCCTTCCGCTGTTCAAGGATCCCCAGACCCTCAACACTCCACAGTCACCCTTTTCCACTCCCAATCTTCTCTCAGCTTTGGCTACGCGGCCCGAAAGGTACTCACCATTCCGGCGGTTGCTACTGTCACTGCTCTGGTTGCTAGGGCCCGCGGGGTCAGTGCGCGTGCGCACTTCTCGGCGCTCTCCGCCGAAGCCCCATGCCCGGCAGCGGTCCTTTCTCTCCGCCCTCAGGGTGGTGCGAGCGGGGCATTGTGGGACTGCGTGGCGGCCGCCGGGGTCCTCCCGTCCGGCTGTTGCTGGCTGCCCTTTTGCTGCTCTAGGGCTTAACCGCGCACAGAGTGGTCAGGACCGAAAGCAGTTTCAGCTGATCTGTAGTGACTCGCCTGCCTAAAGTTAAAGACCTTAAAACGTCCCCCTAACAACTGCCCTTTTCATAAAATAATGTTTTTAATTCCTTTCCCCTACCGATGGCCTTTCCCACCCTTTTCCGGAGGAGGGAAAATAAGCGGCTTGCCGTAATTTATCCCTCCGTCCCACTGAGAATACCAGAGCCAAACTCCACCGATTTTATGTTTCTTTACCCCGGATCCTCCAGGGAGCCAGAGGCAGCTAAAAGCTCTGTTCCACATTTTAAATATCACAAATTGTGGGTTTTAATCACCAAGGTGTCTTTTTTCCCCCACCTACCAAATGAGCTAAAAATTAACAATAATAATAATTCATAGAGTTGATAGGGGTATGGAGAAGTAGGGACACACAAATACGCTGCTGTTTATAATTGATACAGCCTTTCTGGAAGGCTGTTGGCTGTTCAAAAACTTTTGCACCCTTTGTGGTCCATCAGTTCCACATCTAGGACTTTATCCTGAGCACAGAGATGTATGTTCAAAGCTTTAATAGCAAAAAAAAAGAAAAAAGAAAAAAAAACTCAATTATCAACAAAAGAGAATTGGTGACGGACTGGTGGCTCACGCCTGTAATCCCAGCACTTTAGGAGGCTGAGGCGGGAGGATCACTTGATCACTTGAGACCAGCCTGGCCAACATGGTGAAACCCCGTCTCTACTAAAAATACAAAAATTAGCCGGGTGTGGTGGCACGCGCCTGTAGTCCCAGCAATTCCGGAGCCTGAGCCACGAAAATTGCTTTAACCCGAGGGGCGGACGTTGCAGTGAGCCGAGATCGCGCCACTGCACTCCAGTCTGGGCAACAAGAGTGACACGCCGTCTCAAAACAGACAAAAAAAAAAAAAAGAGAGAGAAAATTGGTTAGTAGTATTGAACATCCAATGCAATAATGTTCTTCCACTAAAAAAGTACCAATGACTTGCTGAAAGGCATCTATTCACATCCAAAGATAGTCATATTTTAAGTAAAAATAGAAGTTACCAAACAAAATAGTTGGTACGATTTTCTTTTAAAATTATACATAGTGGCCTGGTGCAGTTTGTTCATGTCTGTAATCCCAGAAATTTGGGAGGCCAAAGTAAAAAGAGCCCTTGAACCCAGGAGTTCGAGACCAGCCTAGGCAACATAACAAGACCCTGGCTCTAATAAAAAGTAAAAATTAGCCAGGCGTTGTGGTACACACTGATAGCCTCAGCTGCTGGGGAGGCTGAAGCAAGAGGATCATTTGAGGAGTTTGAGGCTGAAATGAGTTATAATTGTGCCATTACACTCTACCCTGGGCAACAGAGTCAGACCCTGTCTCTAAAACAAAAACAAAAAACCAAAAAAAATGGAAAAGCTATACATAGTACACAGACACATATAAACCTTTATCTAAAAGGATATTATGAGGGTTTAATGTTTGCTGTGGACTGAGTGGTGGTACACCAAAATTCATATGTAGTGATCTGGTGAGTTTACGTTCTTTGATACTTTCTGAGAGGTCTGGGGGGTACCTAAATTTTAAGCTTTAAAACCGGAAGGGTCAATTTCTATGTTTATTTAAAAAAAAAAAAACTGTCTATGGGACTATTGGATAGGTTTCAAAATCTTGGTACACTTCACATAAAGAACATTTTGAGTTCCAGATTCTCAAAGGTTAAAAACATTCACACAGAAAATAAAAGAATTATATAACTTGGACCCTTCTTTTGTTCTTTCATATCCTACAAAATGACAAAATAGATTCCAAAACCTGTTCACCAGAGAACGTGTGGGTCTGCTTGCTCTTATTTCAGGCCTGGATAAAATAAGTTGAAAGAAAGTTTAAAAATAGTATTGAAGGCCAGGCACGGTGGCTCATGCCTGTAATCCCAGCACTTTGGGAAGCCGAGGCAGGCAGATCACCTGAGGCTGGGAGTTCCAGACCAGCCTGACCAACATGGAGAAACCCTGTCTCTACTAAAAATACAAAATTAGCCAGGTATGGTGGCGCGTGCCTGTAATCCCAGCTACTCGAGAGGCTGAGGCAGGAGAATTGCCTGAACCCGGAAGGCAGAGGTTGCCATGAGCCAAGGTTGTGCCACTGAACGACAGAACATGCGACAGAACGAGAACCTGTCTCAAAACAAAACAAAGAAATCCTTGATTTTTAAACAAAAATGTGGGCCAAACAAAAGAGAAGAAAAAATTGTCACATTTAAGAAATGAGTTAGAGATTAAGCAAAATAGCTAAAAGTTACATATCTTAAAATTTAAAAAAAGAACTTAAACCCTAGGATAGGCACTAATTCTTAAGGTTGTTTATATAATAGAGAGGTTTATCAATTCAAATTAGAATTGGCTGACTGGGTGCAGTGGCTCATACCTGTAATCCCAGCACTTTGGGAGGCCAAGGCAGGAGGATGGCTTGAGGGTGGGAGTTCAAGACCAGGCGGAGTAACATAGCGAGACCCCATATTTAACCAAAAAAAAAGAAAGAAAGAAAAATTAGCTGGGCATGATGGCGTGAGCCTGTAGTACCAGCTACTCAGGAGGCTGAAGTGGAAGAATCACTTGAGCCTGGGAGGTCAAGGTTGCAGTGAGCTATGATCATGCCACTGCATTCCAGCCCGGGCAACAGAGCGAGACTCTGTCTCAAAAAAATAAATAAATAAAAAATAAAAATAAAATAAAATAAACCTTGACCAGGCATGATGGCTCATGCACTGCATTGCAGCCTGGGCAACAATAAGCCTCTTTTTAAAATCTTACACAAGGGCCGGGTGTGGTGGCTCCTGCCTATAATCCCAGCACTTTGGGAGACCAAGGCAGGTGGATCACTGGAGGTCAGGAATTTGAGACCAGCCCGGCCAACATGGTGAAACCCCATCTCTACTAAAAATACAAAAATTAGCCGGGCATAGTAGTGCATGCCATAGTTCCAGCACTCAGGAGGCTGAGGCAAGAGAATTGCTTGAACCCGGGAGATGGAGGTCGCAGTGAGCCAAGATCACGCCACTGCACTCCAGCCTGGGTGACAAAAGCGAGACTCAGACTCAAAAAAAAAGAAACAAAAATCTTACACAAAAACCCCTGAATTCAAGAAGTGGTGTGTATGAGTTTATACACACACACACACACACACACACACCTTTTTTTCATTTTCTGGAGACAGTGTCTCACTTGGTTGCCCAGGGTAGATAGGCTGCAGTGTAGTGCTGTGATCACAGCTCACTGTAGCCTCAATCCCTCAGGCTCAGATGATCCTCCTGCCTCAGCCTTCCAAATAGCTAGGACTATAGGCATGTGTTACCACCCCCAGCTAAATTTTAAATTTTTTTTGTAGAGACAGGGGTCTTGCTATGTTGTCCAGGCTGGTTTTGAACTCCTGAGCTCAAGCAGTCCTCCCACCTTGGCCTCCCAAAGTGCTGGGATTACAGGCCTAAACCACCTCACCAAAGCCTGTATTTTTTCTTGATGTTAATAATTGAAACTTGTATTCGATTTTTAAAATAATGTTAATTTTGGGGGAAACTATTTAATAATACTATAAATTAGGGCAACAACTCTTCAACCTCTGCCAAGAAGACCCCTCGCAACTGGTTTTTTTTTTTTTTTTTTTTTAGATAAGAGTCTCACTCTATTACCCAGGCTGGAATGCAGTAGACCAATCACGGTTCACTGCAACCTTGGCCTCCCAGGTTCGAGCGATCCTGCCACCTCAGCCCCTCAAGTAGCTGGAACCATAGAGGTGTGCCACCACGCCTGGCTAATTTTTTGTATTTTTGGTAGAGACAAGGTTTGCCATGATCCCCAGGCTGGTTTTGAACTGCTGAGCTCAAGTGATCTGCCCGCCTCCACCTCCCAAAGTGCTGGGATTACAGGCGTGAGCCACCGTGCCCAGCCGCAAACCAGTCATAAGCACAAGATTACTGATCAACCAAAATCAAAGTCTAATAATTAATATTGGTACCTTTCCCTTCAAATACGTAAAAACAAATGGCAACTGCAAAACTAAAACTAAATTATAATGAGGACCAGAACTTTTAACATGTTTCAATTCCATACATTTAAAGTGTTTAGAATAAAAACTCAGAACTTCATCTAAGATAATTCTAACAAGTTAAAGCTCACCCACAAACTGTAATTAAGTTTTTGGTGGAGAAGGTGGAAGGGATAAACTCTGTCTTTCCCTCAGATAATTACATTGTCTACATGTGTAATTATCAATTTGCAACTAGAACCTGGAACCTGCCTGTTTTAAAATATAATTTTAAACAAAAGCATGAAGGAAAGTTTTTAAAACTATACCAAGATAAGGGAACTTTGGAGAATCAAAGCAAGTGTTTCTCAGTAATTAGTTGCCATTCTAAAGATAAATATCTTAGAGTTCCCAGCTTTCTGTAAAGATCCTGGAACAGGGTGCAGCTAGACACATATCAAAATCTGATTAACAGCAGAAAATATTCTGTGACTTCAGTCTACCACCAACTAGCCTCTGAGTCATCCTGTAGAATTCACTCTAGTCTCTGACTATTATGAGAAAATTGTCATAACCAAATGGTTCCTCATCACAAAACCAGGGGCCTATGTGTATGTATTCACCCCTGGTCAAAACATACCTAAAACGGCTGGGCGCGATGGCTCATACCTGTAATCCCAGCACTTTGGGAGGCCGAGGTGGGTGGATCACTTGAGGTCAGGATCACTTGAGATCATTTGAGTCAGCCTGGCCAACATGGTGAAAACCCATCTCTACTAAAATACAAAAATTAGCCGGGCGTGGTGGGAGGCACCACTTGAACTCGGGAGGTGGAGGTTTCAGTGAGCCAAGATCAAGCCACTGCACTCCAGCCTGGGTGACAGAGGGAGACTCTATCAAGGAAGGAAGAAAAGAAGGAGGGGAGGAAGGGAGGGAGGGAGGGAGGGAAAGAAAATCTAAAACTTCGGGGACAGATATAGCAAACTAATAGTCATACACTGGCTTTTTAGATCTTTGGAGGTACAGAAGGTGGCAGGAAGAGTAGGTGGGAAAGATGGGTAAGTAGCAGCTTGAAAGCTGGCTTTCAGTTAGCAATTACCTTGAGTTAAAGCTCAAACAAACCAAACATGGAGAAATATGGATAGTTCCAAAACTGCAGTCTATGATGAACTTGAATTTAGCATTTTTATTTCTTTTAAAAGCTTGCAGATGACCATGAGAAGTTCAGATCTCAGTCATTTTTTGATAAAAATATTCAGTCAGTCTGTCTCTGGATTTGCTCTGAAGCATAACTAAATTTAAGTGTCTAGCCCAGCAAGGCTGCACATGCCTGTAATCCTAGCACTTTGGAAGGGTGAGGGGGGAGGATTGCTTGATGCCAGGAGTTCAAGACCAGCCTGGGCAACAGAGCAAGACCCCTGCCACTTAAATAAATAAATAATACATTTAATTGTCTAGTTAGCTTTTACCCTAAGTGCAAAAACTCCAAGATCTTCCAAGACTCAATCTGAGCAATAGCATGAGCTTTGAGCTGCCCCCCTCCCAAATTAGGTACCCTTAATACGGGATCCAGAGCTACAGAGAAAAAAGGACTATAAGGGGGAATCTATTTTGTGGCCAGCACTGGACTAGCTTAAAAGAGTAAAATTTGTCTTCCCATGTTCTGAGACACTTCACGGCTATGTCAGTATAAACAGAGCTCTTCCAACGCCTGTCATCCTCTCCAACAATAAAAAGGAAATGGGCATTGGCTCTTTCTTTCTTTCTTGTTTGTTTGTTTGAGACAGAGTTTCGCACTGTAGGCCAGGCTGGAGTGCAGTGGCACGATCTCAGCTCACTGCAACCTCCGCCTCCTGGGCTCAAGCAATTCTCCTGCCTCAGCCTCCCGAGTAGCTGGGATTACAGGCATGTGCCACCATGCCTGGCTAATTTTTGTATTTTTAGTAGAGAAAGGGTTTCACCATGTTGGCCAGGCTGGTCTCGAACTCCTGACCTCAGGTAATCCACCCACCTCGGCCTCCCAAAGTACTGGGATTACAGACGTGAGCCGCTGCGCCCAGCCAGCATTGGCTTTTTCAAGAGGGATACAGCTTTTTTGGTAGGCTTGTCCAAGGGGTCTTCCAGTGCTTCTTTAACCGTATACTCCTGAATCAGTGGCAAAGATTCTGTCTAGGTTAAAAGGCAGTCCTGGCAGGATCAAGCTACCACAGGTAGGGCGTAGCTGTGTTTGAGATGCAGCCATTGATGGTCATGACCACAGCTATATTTGGGAGAAAGCTAGCCATGGAAAATGCCAACTCTGCCCCTTTGCCTGAGCCAATCACTCCAATGTTTGGACCTTTGACCTGCAGATTGAAGAAAAAGAAGGCAAACACGGAAAGAGACAAAGGAAAAATGAAGCATAATTGTTAATGGGATCACCAAAGTCCTCAATAAAGGAGAGTCTTTCTTTTTTTGAGACGGAGTTTCGCTCGTTGCCCAGGCTGGAGTGCAATGGCGCAATCTGGGCTCACCGCAACCTCTGCCTCCCAGGTTCAAGCGATTCTCCTGCCTCAGCCTCCCAAATAGCTGGGATTACAGGCATGTACCACCAAGTCGGCTAATTTTGTATTTTTAGTGGAGATGGGGTTTCTCCATGTTGGTCAGGCTGGTCTTGAACTCCCGACCTCAGGTGATCCGCCTGCCTTGGCCTCCCAAAGTGCTGGGATTACAGGTGTGAGCCACCGTGCCTGGCCAGAAAGTCTTTTATGAAGTTATCAGACAGCTCTAGTATTTATTTATTAATTCAACAGGTATTTGTTACATATATTTTCCAACCCATTAGTAACACTTGCATTATTCACTCTCTTCTGGAGTAATTCGTTCATTTCTCTCATACCACTCACCTTTGGGTGACTTTGCACAAATTTAACTGCCTCTTCAAAGTAATCTAAATTTAAGTCTTTCACGACTGGAGGTAGATCTTCATAGCCAAAAAATGGCAAAGCAGAGTAGCAAAACCTCAACAAGCCAGGAGACTTGCTCAAGATTCACTTAATCCTCCATCACCAAATATATCAATGAGACCAGGAAAAGGACCATCACCTATAACCCAGGAAAGGGAATGAATCTTGGGCTAGATGACAGAACATTTAATGGACTATAGTACCTAGCCAACATTTTCCAAATAAAAATTTGATCATATAATTTATCTTATTAAAAAAAAAAACTACCTACTCACTTTGAAAAGAAAACATCTGTTTTGGTGGAAATGGATTTATTATTGTGGTTGAAATAGACATTTATTTGAGCTATTTTGAAGCTATAAATGTAAAAATATTTTTTAATTTTTTTCCCTGTGAGTTAACCATGGTAAATGAAAAAGAGAAAAGAAAGAAAGAAAAATCGCATCAAATATGTGGAAGGTATTTTGGTTTGAAGTACAAGTCCTGATAAGTCTAAGCAAATAGTTATGCAGGCTTTGAGTTATGTAAGAATAAAAATCTCCTTCTTTTTTTTTTTCTTTTTTTCTTTTTTGAGACAGGGTTTCACTCCCATAGGCCAGGCTGGAGTGCAGTGGCATGGTCTGGACTCATTGCAACCTCCACACCTCCTGGGCTCAAGCAATTCTTGTCCCCTACCGCACCCTGCTAATTTTTGTAGAGACAAGGTTTCTGCCATGTTGGCCAGGCTGGTCTCGAACTCCTGACCTCAGGTGATCCACCCACCTTAGCCTTCCAAAGTGCTGGGATTACAGGGGTAAGCCACTGTGCTGGCCAGATGTCTGCTATTGTTTGTTCGTTTGTTTGTTTGAGAGGCGGAGTCTTGCTCTGTTGCCCAGGCTTAGGTGCAGTGGCATAATCTCAGCTCACTACAACTTTCGCCTGCCAGGTTCAAGCAATTCTCCTGCCTCAGCTTCCCAAGCAGCTGAGACTACAGGCGTGTGCCACCACGCCCAGCTAATTTTTGTATTTTTTAGTAGAGATGGGGTTTCACTACATGTTGGCCAGGCTGGTCTCAAACTCCTGACCTCAGGTGATCTGCCCGCCTCAGCCTCTCAAAGTGCTGAGATTACAGGCGTGAGCCACCGCGCCCAGCTGGATGTCTGGTTTTTAGAATGAGATTTTTAAAGCCAGGTGCAGTGGCTCATGCCTGTAATCCCAGCACTTTGGGAGGCCGAGGTGAGCCGATCATTTGAGGTCGGGTGTTGGAGACCAGCCTGGTCATCGTGGTGAAACCCCAAAAACCCATCTCTACTAAAAATACAAAAAACTAGCTGGTTGTCGTGGTGCATGCCTGTGATCCCAGCTAGTCAGGAGGCTGAGGTGGGAAAACCACTTGAACCTGGGAGGCGGAGGTTGCAGTGAGCTGAGATCGGGCCGCTGCACTCTAGCCTTAGCGACAGAGTGAGACTACGTCTCAAAAAACAAAGAATCAAAAAACAAAAAGAAACCCAGACATCCAAATTTAAAGGGCCCTTTGATTTCTCAATAAATTTAAGATACAGTCAGAGTCACCAAAATCCATAATTCAACAGGGATTAAACTATTTTAAAGGTCTAATGAAGGTGTACTATAAAGTGAACTACATGTGTGAAGAGATACTAAACTATCAATCTAATATCCTCCTAATGTTGGTCTATTATTTCTTTCAATATTCGTATTGGGGATGTGTTATTCCTTCACTATTCCAAGAGAAGAATTTATCGGCCAGTTGTTTCCTGGTATTTTTCAGATATATTCCTTTGTTATTCCAATTAAAGTAAAAGTGGTTGGGCTGGGTGGTGAGATCCTGTAGTCCCAGCTACTTGGGAGGCTGAGGTGGGAGAATCACTTCAGCCCCGGAGGGGAGGTTGCAGTGAGCCATGACAGCGCCACTGCACTCTAGCCAGGGTGACAGACTGAGACCCTGTCTCAAATAATAATAATAATTTTTAAAAAGCCAGGCTCAGTTGTGTGTGTCTGTAATCCCAGTACTTTGAGAAGCTGAGGTGGGAGGACTGCTTCAAGCCAGGAATTCAAGACCAGTCTGGGCAGCATAGCAAGACCCCATCTCTAAAAAAACTAAAAGGTTAAAATGAGGCCATGTACGCCTGTAATCCCAGCATTTTGAGAAGATGAGGTGGAAGGATGACTTGAGCCCAGAAGTTCGAGGCTGTAATAAGCTACCATGGTGCCACTGCACTCCAGCCTGTGTGACAGAGCAAGACCTAGTCTCTAAAAAAATAAGAATTTAAAAAAGAAAGATGGCTGGGTGTGGTGGCTCCCCAACACTTGGGGAGGCTAAGGTGGGAGGATCGCTGGAGCCCATGAGTTCAAGACCAGCCTGGGCAACGTAGGGAAACCCCGTCTCTACTAAAAATACAAAAAATTAGCCGGGTGTGGTGGCGGGCGCCTGTAGTCCCAGCTACTCGGGAGGCTGAGGCAGGAGAATGGCGTGAAGCCGTAAGGCAGAGCTTGCAGTAAGCCGAGATCACGCCAGTGCACTCCAGCCTGGGCGACAGAGTGAAATTCCGTCTCAAAAATAAATAAATAAATAAATAATTTACCTGGGTGGCACATGCCTGCTGTCCCAGATACTCTACTCTGAAGGCTGAGGTGGGAGGATCGCTTGGGCTCAGGAGGTTGAGACTGCTGTAAGCAAACAAAAGCATTTAATGCTAGAAATTTTGCAGCAATTTTATGCTTAATATAGCAAACACGCAGGGTATATGCTCCTAAGGAATAGCGTATGCAGCACTAGGACTCTGGCGGGTGAGCAGCTGGCAGAAGAAAGGTGCATGAGCAGATGAAATTTATATCCTAGCCACCATTTAATGTTCCACTTGACGTCTAGGAGACAAAATAAGGGATTAAGGAGCTCGCTTTGTTTTCAGATGACAAACCAGCTAGCAAAGCAAGCCAGCTTTCCTATACCAGCCAGTCGATTCCCTCACTGTGCTGCCAGGCACTCCGCGGAAAAGGGCTCCGAACCTGATGGCAGCAGGAAGACCCCCCGCAGGCGCGCGGCGCAGCTGGGGGGTGGAGAACCAGCGCTGCACCTGGGCCGAGGCCAGCGCTGGATCCAGCGGCGCCGCCTACTGCAGCGGCGTTAGGTGGACGGTCACCTCCACTTTCAGGGGGTTTTTCAAGGCTGCCCTCGGCATTCGACTGAGGCAGGGATCCTTCGAAGCGGCCGGCATGAGGCTCCACAGAAGCCCCATGGGCCCCACGCCCGTGAAGTCGCCGCCCAGAGCCAGGTCCCTGGCCAGGGCCAGCCCCTCGCCGCTGTCCACCTCGTAGTGGACGAGGGAGTGGAAGGGGCAGCCTCGGTGGCGGACGCCCGACACCCTCAGGGTCACCCGCTCCCCGGAGCCCAAGCCTTCTGCTTTCACATCCGGGCGCTTGTCGGCCAGCCCAGTCTTGGGCGTGACTGTCAGGGTCGCGGCCTTTTGGGAGAAAAGGGACGATGTGAATATCGGCCTCCAGGTCTGGAGGGGGACCCCAGAGGCTCGGAGCGCTGCCCGGGCCGCCCTCCACATCGTGCCGGGACCGTTGCGGCTTTGACCTCCGCCAACGTCTAGGCGGCCTGGCGCTGGCGGCCGAGGTTCCGCGCTGAGGAGGAGGAAGGAGTGGGGCCCGGCCTGGCAGGGCGTGGCCCCGTGGGGCAAAACCCTGCAGGGCCACGTGATGGGACCTGGGCTGTTCCCTGCGGCGCCACTTAGCAACGGGCTGCAAGAAGAGGCGACTCCGGAGGGCCCAGGGTCCTTTGAGCTCCTAGAGGTCCCGTGTGGAACCGTCTGGAAGAGGCAGGATCCCCTCGCGAGTTTACCCTGGACGTGTGGCGAATAAAAAACATTTTTAACAGAAAGTGCCGGCCTCTGGCCTCCTCTGAATTCCCTCACTGGCCACCAGGGGTCACTATTCTCTAAACTTGATTGAAGGAGGCCAAGTGTGCTAGGCTCCGAACAAATTCCTTTCCTCCCATTTAAGTAACCTTTGTCCTGGATTAAGAAAGCCTGTCAAGGTTAAAGTTTAAACGTTTCCGATGAGATACTGAATTGAACTATAAAATAGTAGAGATTGATAATAGAAACTGGTGGAGAGACACTTCCCAAACTTGAATGCCAGCAGAGACCTAAAACGAGCCCAGCGGGACATAGGGGATGAGCGCAGGAGGGAGCATATATTTTGCTTTTTCATTCAGAAAACGGAACTACAGGGCAGCCCGCAGTGGCTCAGGCCTGTAATCCCAGCACTTCGGGAGGCCGAAGTGGGTGGATCACGTGAGGTCAGCAGTTCGAGACCAGCCTGGCCAACATGGTAAACCCAGTCCCTACTAAAAATACAAAAATTAGCCAGGCGTGGTGGCAGGCACCTGTAATCCCAGCTACTTGAGAGGCTGAGGCGAGAGAATTGCATGAAACCGGGAGGCGGAGGCTGCAGTGAGCCGAGATTGTGCCACTGCACTCCAGTTTGGGGGACAGAATGAGACCCTGTCTCGAAAAAAAAAAAAGAGAGAGAGAGAGAAAGCTGAACTACAGATATATACCCTGAGAAAATAAGTTCTATTGTCCTGTGGCCTGGCACAAGTATTAATAATGTATATTTTTGTATGCAGAAAAAAAACTTAACAAGTATATTACATTTCTTTTTCTTTTCTTTTCTTTTCTTTCTTTTTTTTTTTTTTGAGACAGAGTCTCGCTCTGTCGCCCAGGCTGGAGTGCAGTAGCGCCATCTCGGCTCACTGCAAGCTCCGCCTCCTGAGTTCACGCCATTCTCCTGCCTCAGCCTCCTGAGTAGCTGGGACTACAGGCGCCGGCCACCGCGCCTGGCTAATTTTTTATATTTTTAGTAGAGACAGGGTTTCACCATGTTAGCCAGGATGGTCTTGATCTCCTGACCTCATGATCCGCCCGCCTCAGCCTCCCAAAGTGCTGGAATTACAGGCGTGAGCCACCGTGCCCGGCCAGTCCAATCATATTTCTACATGGCTGCCCATACTTTGTTGAGCCTAAGCATAAAAATGGACAATTTCCCCTGTGTCTTTGTGCTTTGCGTCTTCTTCTTCTTTTTCTTCTTCTTTTTTTTTTTTCTGACAGAGATTTATTCCATCACCCAGGCTGGAGTGTAGTGGTGCAATCTCGGCTCACTGCAACCTCCACCTCCTGGATTCAAGTGATTCTCCTGCCTCAGTATCCTGAGTAGCTGGGATTACAGGCATGTGCCACCAGCCCAGCTAATTTTTGTATTTTTAGTAGAGACAGGGTTTAGCCATGTTGGCTAAGCTGGTCTTGAACTCCTGACCTTAGGTGATCTGCCAGCCTCGGCCTCCCAAAGTGCTGGGATTACAGGCATGAGCCACTGTGTCTGGCCTTCTGTTACCCAGGCTGGAGTGCAGTGGTGCAATCATGGCTCACTGTAGCCTCCATCTCCTGGGTTCAAGCTATCTTCCCACCTCAGCACTTTCCCACTCCCCCAATAGCTGGGACTACAGAAATGTGCCACCATGCCTGGCTAATTTTTTCTTCTATAAAGACGGGGTCTCAATATGTTGCCCAGGCTGATCTTGAGCTCCTGGCCTCAAGCAATCCTCCAGCCTCAGCCTCCCAAAGTGGTGAGTCCAAAGAGCTGAGATTACAGGCATGAGCCACTACATCTGGATGGATCTTCATTCTGAAGGCTCCCGTAATACACGATAAATAAATTGTATGCCTTTTCTCCAATTAATCTGCCTTTTGAAAGTTGATTTTTGTAATGACCCTTCAGAAGGCCAAGTCTTGGCTGGGCACAGTTGCTCACGTCTGTAATCCCAGCACTTTGGCAGGATGAGGCAGGCAGATCACCTGAGGTCAGGAGTTCGAGACCAGTCTGGCCAACGTGGTGAAACCCCTTCTCTACTAAAAGTACAAAAATTAGTGATGGGCGCCTGTAATCCCAGCTACTTGGAAAGCAGAGGCAGGAGAATCATTCGAATCCAGAAGGCAGAGATTGCAGTGAGCTGAGATCCCACCATTGTATCACTGACCTCCCAACATTAGAAAAACAACTCAAGTAATTTTGACGTCTGCCTCCAAATCCATCATTATACTGGCCATAAATGGTAGATTTTGTGCGTATCTGTATGTTAACATGGAAAAAATACACTGCCTTCCACAAGCTTTTATTGTCCCAGGGTTCCAAGGCCACTTTAAGTGAATATAAAATAGCTTTAAATGAATATAAAATACTCATGATAATTTGAAATAATTAAGAAGTCTTTGTGTTTTCAATAGCCTGAAATACGTAACAGGTTTGTACAAATGTTTTTTAAACGATCAGTGGTTAGAAAAATCTTACATTTGCTTTCACAATTGTCCGTCAGCCTTTTTTATCGTGATAGAACATTCAAGGGTATTAGGTATACAAACAAAATAATGGGTTGAATTTAGTAACATTTTCTAATTTGCTATTTGTTCTCATTTTAATAACTGTCTCCAACTGAATTCCATTTAGGCTTCAACTACTTTGAGCCACTAAGCTTCAAGAAAAAATTATTGGCCGGGTACAGTGGCTCATGCCTATCCCAGCACTTTGGGAGGCCGAGGCAGGCGGATCACCTGAGGTCAGGAGTTCAAGACCAGTCTGACCAACACGGTGAAACCCCGTCTGTACTGAAAATACAAAAATTACCCAGGCGTGGTAGTACGTGCCTGTAATCCCAGCTACTCGGGAGGCTGAGGCAGGACAATCACTTGAACCCGGGAGGCAGAGGTTGCAATGAGCCAAGATCAAGCCACTGCACTCCAGCCTGGGCAATGGAGAGTGAGACTCCACTATTGATAGCCCTTTAAACAATTCAATATTGCATAATAAAAAATGATAAAGGGGATATCACCACCTATCCCACAGAAATACAAACAACCGTCAGAGAATACGATAAACACCTCTACGCAAATAAATCAGAAAATCTAGAAGAAATGGATAAATTCCTGGACACATATACCCTCCCAAGACTAAACCAGGAACAAGTTGAATCCCTGAATAGACCAATAACAGGCTCTGAAATTGAGGCAACAATTAATAGCCTACCAACCAAAAAAAGTCCAGGACCAGACGGATTCACAGCCGAATTCTACCAGAGGTACAAGGAGGAGCTGGTACCATTCCTTCTGAAACTATTACAATCAGTAGAAAAAGAGGGAGTCCTCCCTAACTCATTTTATGAGGCCAGCATCATCCTGATATCAAAGCCTGGCAGAGACACAACAAGAAAAGAGAATTTTAGACCAATATCCCTGATGAACATTGATGCAAAAATCCTCAATAAAATACTGGCAAACCAGATCCAGCAGCACATCAAAAAGCTTATCCACCATGATCAAGTGGGCTTCATCCCTGGGATGCAAGGCTGGTTCAACATACGCAAATCAATAAATGTAATCCAGCATATCAACAGAACCAAAGACAAAAACCACATGATTATCTCAATAAATGCAGAAAAGGCCTTCGACAAAATTCAACAGCCCTTCATGCTAAAAACTCTCAATAAATTAGGTATTAATGGGACGTATTTCAAAATAATAAGAGCTATTTATGACAAACCCACAGCCAACAGCATACTGAATGGGCAAAAACTGGAAGCATTCCCTTTGAAAACTGGCACAAGACAGGGATGCCTATTCACCACTCCTATTCAACACAGTGTTGGAAGTTCTGGCCAGGGCAATCAGGCAGGAGAAAGAAATAAAGGGTATTCAATTAGGAAAACAGGAAGTCAAATTGTCCCTGTTTGCAGATGACATGATTGTATATTTAGAAAACCCCATTGTCTCAGCCCAAAATCTCCTTAAGCTGATAAGCAACTTCAGCAAAGTGTCAGGATACAAAATCAATGTGCAAAAATCACAAGCATTCTTATACACAAATAACAGACAAACAGAAAGCCAAATCATGAGTGGACTCCCATTCACAATTGCTTCAAAGAGAATAAAATACCTAGGAATCCGACTTACAAGCCATGTGAAGGACCTCTTCAAGTAGAACTACAAACCACTGCTCAATGAAATAAAAGAGGACACAAACAAATGGAAGAACATTCCATGCCCATGGATAGGAAGAATCAGTATTGTGAAAATGGCCATACTTCCCAAGGTAATTTATAGATTCAATGCCATCCCCATCAAGCTACCAATGACTTTCTTCACAGAATTGGAAAAAACTACTTTAAAGTTCATATGGAACCAAAAAAGAGCCCGCATTGCCAAGGCAGTCCTAACCCAAAAGAACAAAGCTGGAGGCATCATGCTACCTGACTTCAAACTATACTACAAGGCTACAGTAACCAAAACAGCATGGTACTGGTACCAAAACAGAGATATAGACCAAAGGAACAGAACAGAGCCCTCAGAAATAATACCATACATCTACAACCATCTGATCTTTGACAAACCTGACAAAAACAAGAAATGGGGAAAGGATTCCCTATTTAATAAATGGTGCTGGGAAAACTGGCTAACCATATGCAGAAAGCTGAAACTGGATCCCTTCCTTACACCTTATACAACAATTAATTCAAGATGGATTAAAGACTTAAATGTTAGACCTAAAACCATAAAAACACTAGAAGAAAACCTAGGCAATACCATTCAGGACATAGGCATGGGCAAGGACTTCATGTCTAAAACACCAAAAGCAATGGCAAAAAAAGCCAAAATTGACAAAGGGATCTAATTAAACTAAAGAGCTTCTGCACAGCAAAAGAAACTACTATCAGAGTGAACAGGCAACCTACAGAATGGGAGAAAATTTTTGCAATCTACTCATCTGACAAAGGGCTAATATCCAGAATCTACAAAGAACTCAAAACAAATTTACAAGAAAAATAACAAACAACCACATCAAAAAGTGGGCAAAGGGTATGAACAGACACTTCTAAAAAGAAGATATTTATGCAGCCAACAGACACGTGAAAAAGTGCTCATCATCACTGGCCATCAGAGAAATGCAAATCAAAACCACAATGAGATACCATTTCACAACCGTTAGAATGGCGATCATTAAAAGTCAGGAAACAACAGGTGCTGGAGAGGATGCGGAGAAATATGAACACTTTTACACTGTTGGTGGGACTGTAAACTAGTTCAACCATTGTGGAAGACAGTGTGGCAATTCCTCAAGGAGCTAGAACTAGAAATACCATTTGACTCAGCCATTCCATTACTGGTTATATACCCAAAGGATTACAAATCATGCTGCTATAAAGACACATGCACACATATGTTTATTGCAGCACTATTCACAATAGCAAAGACTTGGAACCAACCCAAATGTCTATCAATGATAGACTGGATTAAGAAAATGTGGCACATATACACCATGGAATACTATGCAGCCATAAAAAAGGATAAGTCTGTGTCCTTTGTAGGGACATGGATGAAGCTGGAAACCATCATTCTCAGCAAACTATTGCAAGAACAGAAAACCAAACACCGCATGTTCTCACTCATAGGTGGGAATTGAACAATGAGAACACTTGGACACAGGAAGGGGAACATCACACACTGGGGCCTGTTGTGGGGTGGTGGGAGAGGGGAGGGATAGCATTAGGAGATATACCTAACATAAATGTCGAGTTAATGGGTGCAGCACACCAACATGGCACACGTATACATATGTAACAAACCTGCACATTGTGCACATGTACCCTAGAACTTAAAGTACAATAAAAAAAATTCAGTATTGCATGTTAACAAAGATTATTTATTTCTTTTTTTGAAATGGAGTCTTGCTCTGTCACCCAGGCTGGAGTTCAGTGGCATGATCTCGGCTCACTGCAACCTCTGCCTCCCAGGTTCAAGTGATTCTCCTGCCTCAGCCTCTTGAGTAACTGGAATTACAGGCGTGCGACACCATATGCAGCTAATTTTTTTTTTTTTTTTGTATTCTTTTAGTAGAGATAGGGTTTCACCATGTTGCTCAGCCTGGTGTCAAACTCCTGACCTCACGTGATCCACCGGCCTTAGCCTCCCAAAGGGCTGGGATTATAGGCATGAGCGACCGTGCCTGGCCAGATTACTTATTCCTTTTTTTTTTTTTTTGAGACCGAATCTCGCTCTATTGCCCAGGCTGGAGTGCAGTGGTGCCATCTCGGCTCGCTGCAACCTCCGCCTCCTGGATTCACACCATTCTCCTGCCTAAGCCTCCCCAGTAGCTGGGACTACAGGTGCCTGCAACCACACCTGGCTAATTTTTTGTATTTTTGTCTTTTTTTTTTTTTCCCTCTTTGTGGAGAATGGGGTCTTGCTATATTACCCAGGCAGGTCTTGAACTCCTGGGCTCAAGCTATCCTCCCGCCTCTGCCTCCCTGAGAGCTGGGATTATAGGCGTGAGCCACCGTGCCCAGCCAATTTTTTGTATTTTTAGTAGAGACGGGGTTTCACTGTGTTAGCCAGGCTGGTCTCGATCTCCTGACCTTGTGATCCCCCCACCTCGGCCTCCCAAAGTGCTGGGATTACAGGCATGAGCCGCCGTGCCTGGCCCCAGATTACTTATTTCTTATCACTTTAAATCTAAACTTTCCACCTTGGGTTATGAAACCTCCATCATGTGACCCTGACATACCATTAACTTTCTTGTAGTCCCTTTCATGCAGCTCTGCACTCTTCCAGTCTCTCCTCAGGTTGGAAGGCACTAGAGCCAAATGGTCAGTGAAGGCATGGGCTTTGGCCTTGGACTGACTTAGCTCTCCCACTAAGCAGGCATGTTTCTTAATTCTCTTGGATCTCCATTTTCTCATCTGAAATAATAATTGTTAATACAGGCATACCTGGGAGATATTGCAGATTTGCGTCCAGACCACTACAATAAAGCACATATTGCAATAAAGTGAGTCACATGAATTTTTGGTTTCCTAGTGCATATAAAGGTTTATAATATACTGTAGTCTATTAAGTTGCAATAGCATTATGTCTAAAAAAAGTACGTACCTTAATGAAAAAACACACCTCTGCTAAATAATGCTGATGATTCTCTGAGACTTCAGTGGGTCGTAATCTTTTTGCTGATAGTTTTGCCTCCATGTTGAAGGCCACAGACTCACTAGGGTGGTGTGGTGGTTGCAGAAGGCTGGTGTGGCTGTGGCAATTTTTTTTTCTTTTTTTTTTTGGAAACAGTCTCGCTCTTGTTGCTCAGGCTGGAGTGCAGTGGCGTGATCTCGGCTCACTGCACTCTCCGCTTCCCGGGTACAAGGAATTCTCCTGCCTCAGCCTCCCAAGTAGCTGGGATTACAGGCGCCCACCACCATGCCCGGGTAACATTTTTGTAGAGACATTTAGTAGAGACGGGGTTTCACCATGTTGGCCAGGCTGGTCTCAAACTCCTGACCTCAGGTGATCCACCAGCCTCGGCTTCCCAAAGTGCTGGGATTACAGGCATGAGCCACCACTGTAGAATTTTTTTTTTTTTTTGAGATAGAGTTTCACTCTTGTTGCCCATACGGGAGTGCCATGGCCCGATCTCAGCTCACTGAACCTCCACCTCCTGGGTTCAAGTGATTCTCCTGCCCCAGCCTCCCAAGTAGGTGGGATTACAGGCATGTGCCACCATGCCTGGCTAATTTTGTATTTTTAGTAGAGACAGGGTTTCTCCATGTTGGTCAGGCTGGTCTCGAACTCCTGACCTCAGGTGATCCGCCTGCCTTGGCCTCCCAAAGTGCTGGGATTACAGGTGTGAGCCACCACACCCAGCGGCTGTGGCTATTTTTAAAAATAAGACTATGGGCTGGGCACACTGGCTCATGCCTGTAATCCTAGTATTTTGGGAGGCTGAGGTAGAAGGATTGCTTGAGGCTGAGTTCAAGACCAACCTGGCCAACCTAGCAAGATCCCATCTCTATCAATTTTGTTTAAATTTAAAAAAAGACTATGTAATATTGGGAAATATATATTTGGTCGTAATCTTGTTTTGTGACATACGACTCCTAAAAGCTTTAGAATCTCCAACGTATTATCTTTCCTGTGCTAATGAGTTGATTGATGGCTGGTAGCCCCTAGGTAGCTTCAGGATGAGGGCTGGTCACCAGAAACACCAAGGCAGGATTAAAGAGTTGAAGGTCAGACACAGTGGCTCACGCCTATAATCCCAGCACTTTGGGAGGCCAAGGTGGGCAGATCACTTGAGGTCAGGAGTTCGAGACTAGCCTGGCTAACATAGCGAGACTCCGTCTCTACTAAAAATACAGAAATTAACCAGGCTTGGTGGCACCCACCTGTAATCCCAGCTACTCGGGAGGCTGAGGCAGGAGAATCGCTTGAACCCAGGAGACGGAGGTTGCAGTGAGCTGAGATCACAACACTGCCCTCCAGCCTAGGCAATGGAGAGTAAGATTCCGTCTCAAAAAAAAAAAAAAAAAAAAAATTGTTGGGACTTTCAGCCCCATTGTAATCCTCCCAAACCTTGGAGAGGAGGGAAAGTGTTACAGTTAAGCTGATCACCAATGGCCAACGATCTAATCAATCATGCCTAGATGATGAGGCTTCCATAAAAATCCAGAACTGGGTTCAGAGATCTTCTGGATAGCTGAACACATGGAGGTTCCTGGAGAGTGACATGCCCAGGGAGGAGACATGGAAGCTCTGTGTCCCTTCTCCCCATACATCTCTTTATAGGTATCATTTGTAATATCCTTTATCGTAAACCAGTAAGTGGAAGTGTTTCCCAAGTTCTGTGAGTCACTCCAGCAAATCAAACCCAATGAGGGGGTCATTGGAACCCCAGTGTGAAGCCAGTTGGTCAGAAGTTCCAAAAACCTAGACTTAAGACTGGTGGGAAGAGACTGGTCTTGTGGGATCTACCCCTCAACCGATGGGATCTGATGTTATTTCCAGGTAGACTGTGTCAGAATTGAATTGGAGGACACCCAGCTGGTGTCTACTGCAGAACTGTTTGCTTGCGTGGTGTGTGGGGAGACACCTCCTACATTTGGTCACAGAAGTATTCTGTGTTGATTGTTGTGTTGAGTGAGAGAATTGCACCAGGGATAGACTTCTCACTAACTATGAATGTCTGTTTTGGCCAGGCGCGGTGGTTCACACTTGTAATCCCAGCACTTTGGGAGGCCGAGGTGGGTGGATCACCTGAGGTCAGGAGTTCAAGACTAGCCTGACCAACATGGCTAAACCCTGTCTCTACTAAAAATATAAAAATTAACGAGGTGTGGTGGCGCATGTCTGTAATCCCAGCTACTCAGGAGGCTGAGGCAGGAGAATCACTTGAATCTGGGAGGCAGAGGTTGCTGTGAACCAAGATCGCACCATTGCACTCCAGCCTGCATAACAATAGCAAAACTCTATCTCAAAGAAAAAAAAAAAGGCTATTTGTTGTTTAGTGGTTTAGTGTAGCCACCTTCATCAGTTATCTCAGCTAGATCTTCTGGATAACTTGCTGCAGCTTCTATATCAGCGTTTGCTGCTTCACCTTGAACTTTTTTTTAAAGACAGGGTCTTACTACGTTGCCCAGGCTGGTTTTGAACCTCTGGGCTCAAGTGATCCTTCTTCCTCAGCCTCCAGAGCCGCTGTGACTGCAGGCATGCACCATCACACCTGGCCAACTTGCACTTTAATGTTATGGAGATGGCTTCTTTCCTTAAATTTCATAAGCCAACATATGCTAGCTTCAAACTTTTCTTCTGCAGCTTCCTAACTTCTCCCAGCCTTCATAGAATTGAAGAGAGAGTTAAGGCCTTGCTCTGGATTGGGCTTTAGCTTAAGCTTGCCCAACCTACAGCCTGTGGGCTGCATGCAGCCCAGGATGGCTTTGAATGTGGCCCAACACAAATTTGTAAACTTTCTTAAAACATTATGAGATTTTTGTGCGATGTTTTTTAAAGCTCATCAGCTATTATTAGTGTTGTTGTATATTATGTGTGACCTGAGACAATTCTTCTTCCAATGTGGCCCAGGAAAGCCAAAAGATTGGACACCCCTGCTGTTTAGCTGAGGGGAATGTTGTGGCTACTTTGATCTTCTATCCAGACCACTAAAACTGTCTCCAAATCAGCTATAAGGATGTTTTACTGTGTTCACTTAAGTAGGACTTTCAATTGCCTTCAAAAACTTTTCCTTTGCACTCACAACTTGGCTAACTGCTTAGGGGTAGAGGCCTGGCTTTCAGCCTATCTTGGCTTTCCATACGCTTCATCATTTCTAGCTTTTGATTTAAGGTGAGAGACCTGAGACTCTTCCTTTCAGTTGAACACTTAGGGGCCATTGTATGGTTATTAATTGGCCTAATTCCAATATTGTTTTGTCTCAGGGAACAGGGAAGCCTGAGGAGAGGGAAACAGACGGGAAAGGCCAGTTGGTGGAACAGTCAGAACACACACAACATTTATTAAGTTCACCATCTTATGTGGGTGCAGTTTTTGGAGCCCCAAAACAATTACAGGAGTAACATCAAAGATCACTGTAACAGATATAATAATAATGAAAAAGGCTGGACATGGTCGCTCATGCCTGTAATCTCAGCACTTTGGGAGGCCAAGGCTGGCAGATCACCTGAGGTCAGGAGTTCGAGACCAGACTGGCCAACATGGTGAAACCCTGTCTCTACTAAAAATACAAAAATTAGCTGAGCATGGTGGCATGAATCTGTAATCCCAGCTACTCAGGAAGCTGAGGCAGCCTCAGCCTTGAACCCAGGAGACGGAGGTTGCAGTGAGCCGAGATCGTGCCACTGCACTCCTGCCTGGGTGACAAGAGTCCATCTAAAAATTAAAATAAATAAAATAGGCCTGGCGCAGTGGCTCACACCTGTAATCCCAGCACTTTGAGAGGCCAAGGCGGGCAGATCACAAGGTCAAGAGATTGAGACTATCCTGGCCAACATGTTGAAACCCCATCTCTACTAAAAATACAAAAATTAGCTGGGTGTGGTGGCGGGCGCCTGTAAGTCCCAGCTACTTGGGATGCTGAGGTAGGAGAATCGTTGCATCCAGGAGACGGAGGCTGCAGTGAGCCGAGATCACACCACTGCACTCCAGCCTGGCAACAGACCAAGACTCCATCTCAAATATAAATAAATAAGTAAACAATAATGAAAAGACCGAAGTATTGTGAGAATTACCAAATGTGACACAGAGACACAAAGTGAGCACAAGTTGTTGAAAATGGTGCTGATAGACTTTCTTGACACAGGGTTGTCACAGACCTTTAACTTGTGGAAAATGTAATAAAGCAAAGCCCAATAAAACAAAGTCTACCTGTATTTGAAAAGTAAAGTATGTTAAGTACCTTACATGGATTGTCTAATTTAATCACAACAGCCCCATGAAGTAGCTACTATTATTATGCCCATTTCATAGATGAGGCATATAGACAGAAACCCCAGGCTGCACTCCTTTCTAAACTGTGTGAGCCTGGAATCGGCTGGGATTTACGTCTACTGTAGAAGCATCCTCGAAGATATTACCTGTCTTAGTGCATTTGTGTTGCTATAAAGAAGAGTTATTTTAAAAAGAGGGTTTTTGTTGGGGTGGCGGGGAGCAGTCTTGCTCTTGTCACCCAGGCTGGATGGAGTGCAGTGGTGTGATCATGGTTCACTGTAGCCTTGTCCTCCTACACTAAAGTTGTTCTCCCACCTCAGCATCCTGAGTAGATGGGACTACAAGTGGGTACCACTGCACCTGGCTAATTTTTGTTAAAAAAAAATTTGGGGGGGGGGGCAGGGCATGTTGGCTCACGCCTGTAATCCCAGCAATTTGGGAGGCCGAGGCAGGTGGATCACCTGAAGTCAGGAGTTTGAGACCAGCCTGGGCAACATGGTGAAACCCCCATCTCTACTAAAAATACAAAAATTACCCAGGCGTGGTGACGGGTGCCTGTAGTCCCAGCTCCTCGGGAGGCTGAGGCAGGAGAATCGCTTGAATCCGGGAGACAGAGGTTGCAGTGAGCCAAGATTGTGCCACTGCACTCCAGCCTGGGCAACAGAGCAAGATGCAGTATTAAAAAAAAAAAAAAAAAATTGTAGAAATGGGGTTTCACTATGTTGTCTAGGCTGGTCTTAAACTCCTGGTCCCAAGCAATCGTCCCGCCTCAACCTCCCAAAATGTTGGGATTACAGGCACGAGCCACTGGCCCTGGTCACAAAGAGGTTTATTTGGCTCACGGTTCTGCAGGCTGTACAAGAAGCACAGTGCCCGCATCTGCTTCTGGTAAGGGCCTGAGACTGCTTCCACTCACCACAGAAGGGACAGAGCCCTAGTGTGTGCAGATCACATGGCGAGAGAGAAGCAGGAAAGAGGGGAAGGAAGTGCCAGGCTCTTTTTCACAATCAGCTCTCAGGGGAACTCTTGTGGGAACTCACAGAGAGGACTGCACCAAGACATTCCTGCGGGGTTGACCCTCATGACCCAAACACCACCCATTAGGCCCCACCTCCAACACTGGGATTCAAATTTCTCTTTATTGTTTAGAGATAGGATCTTGCTCTGTCACCTAGGCTGGAATGCAGTGGCATCATCATAGCTAGAATTCCTGGGCTCAACCAATCCTCCTGCCTCAGCCTCCCAAGTAGCTGGGACTACAGGTGTTCGCTACCATGCCTGGTTAATTTTAAAAACATTTTTAGTAGAAACAGGGTCTTGCTACTTTGCTCAAGCTGGTCTCAAACTCCTGGCCTTGAGCAATCCTCCTACCTGGGCCTCTCAAAGTGTTGGGATTACAGGCATGAGCCACCATGCCCACCTGTGGATCAAATTCCAACATAGGATTTGGAGAGGACAACATCTAAACTATAGCACCACCCTTTATATCACTTAATGTTTCTTAGTACGACTATCTTTGGAAGAAACTGATTTCTAAGTTTGGCTTTTATTTTATGAAAGTTGTAAATTTTGCATAACTAATTAGGTTTCCTTCTTTGCATAAACCACTATAAGGCTGGGCGTGGTGGCTCATGCCTGTAATCCCAGCACTTTGGGAGGCTGAGGCGAGCGGATCACCTGAGGTCAGGAGTTCGAGATCAGCCTGACCAACATGGTGAAACTCAGTATCTACTGAAAAAATACAAAATTAGCCAGGCATGGTGATGCATGCCTGTAATCCCAGCTACAGGGAGGCTGAGGCAGGAGAATCGCTTGAACCTGGGAGGCAGAGGTTGCAGTGAGCTGAAGTTGCACCACTGCACTCCAGCCTGGGCAACAAGAGTGAAACTCTGTCTCAAAAAAAGCAAAAAACAAACAAACAAACAAAAAACCCACTATAAAATACATGACTGAATGAGTTGTCAATCCAGGCAAGGGCGTAGGATTCCATAATAAGCACTGTTATTGTTAAGCCTCATTTCCAGCTTAACTTTATGGATAACTTTTCTCTTTCTCCCTTCTTCTTCATATTGCTTTACTCCATTTTGAATGGCTTGATAACAACCTGAGATTCTTTTTGAAATAAAAATCTCAAACCAGGCGCGGTGGCTCATGGCTGTAATCCCAGCACTTTGGGAGGCCAAGGCAGGCAGATCACCTGAGGTCAGGAGTTCGAGACCAGCCTGACCAACATGGAGAAACCCTGTCTCTACTAAAAATACAAAATTAGCCAGGTATGGTGGTGCATGCCTGTAATCCCAGCTACTAGGGAGGCTGAGGCAGGAGAATCACTTGAACCCGGGAGGCAGAGGTTGCGGTGAGCTGAGATTGCACCACTGCACTCCAGGCTGGGCAACAACAGTGAAACTCCATTTCAAAAAAAAAAAAAAAAAATCTTGGAGACAGGTGGCCACATACAGTCACCTCTCAGGGAAAAGCAAGCAAATATCTTTAGTCAGTGTATGCCATTTCTAGGTTGCTTTATCTGTAAGGAAGAAATGGAGGTCTAGGGCTGTCCTGCCCTAGTGCTTTAATACATATAGATGTAGAGTCATCATCCTCCTGCATGACTTCTGGGACTACCTTTTTGGCGTTTGCTTTCTTATCCTCCCTGCCACTTTCCTCCTATCTTCCTCCTGTGATCTCACACCCCAAGAGCATCTCTACAGTAGCAGATCCACCTAGGAGTGAGTTAAAGCACAGGCTCCCAGAATTCACATCATAGAAAATTAGACTACACAGTCCAGGGGCAGTGGCTCATGCCTGTAATCCCAGCACTTTGGGAGGCCTAGGGGGGCAGTTTGCTTGAGCCCAGGAGTTGGAGACCAGCCTGGGCAACATAATGAGACCTCAACTCTACAAAAAATAAAAAGTTAGCCAGGTGTGGTGGTGCTTGCCTATAGTCCCAGCCACTCGGGAAGTTGAGGTGAGAGGATTTTTTGAGCCCAGGAGGTTGAGGCTGCAGTGAGCCGCGATCATGCCACTATACTCCAGCCTGGATGACAGAGTGAGACTGAAGAAAGAAAAGAAAAGAAAAGAAAAGAAAAGAAAAGAAAAGAAAAGAAAAGAAAAGAAAAGAAAAGAAAAGAAAAGGAAAGGGAAGGAAAGGGAAGGAAAAGGAAAGGAAAATTATACTACATGGTGAATGACTATACTCAACACAGAGTTTAACAACTGATCAAAATTAAGTTACCTCTAAGGAACTTTTCTTTTCATCGTTAAGATCTAATGGGCACTTGCTTGGATAGACTCAAATTGGTGAAGGATTTTATACGTACTCAGAAAATCATGGGATGTGCCGTGAAATCACAGGAAAACTTTCTTATGCTCAAGACTCTCTGCTCTGGTCTGTTATGACTCTAGATAGTTCCCAGTATATTGCAGTGGGTTGAGGCAGACAGGTCCCAGTCCTTCTCAGGAGGAGGGTAATTGGACTAGATGGTTGTGGGATGAAGTCCGATTTGGTAGGTATAACATGACATCAAAGATGAAGGCCATTGCCTGCAAAGTATTGTCCTGAAAATCTTGGCAGCAAGGCATTCCTCCAGGCAAGCAATGACCATATAGTGACTGGGAATCCCCTGGCAAACATAAAGGAAGTATATCCACAGGTATAATGCTCCTGGTCTTCAGATTGGGGTTCAGAGACAAGGGTTTTTTGTTTTTTGAGACAGAGTTTTGCTCTTGTTGCCCAGGCTGGAGTGCAGTGGCGCGATCTCGGCTCACTGCAACCTCCACCTCCTGAGTTCAAGCGATTCTCCTGCCTCAGCCTCCCAAGTAGCTGGGATTACAGACGCCCACCACCTTGCCTGGCTAATTTTTTGTATTTTCAGTAGACACTAGGTTTCATCATTTCATCATGTTAGCCAGGCTGGTCTTGAAATCCTGACCTCAGGTGATCCTTGGCCTGCCAAAGTGCTGGGACTACAGGCATGAGCCACCACGCCTAGCCCAGGGAGAAGTCTTGAGTAAACATTCAGCAATGTGTATGGGCAAGAATGAGGTAGAGCCGGGCGTTGTGGTTCAGACCCGTAATCCCAGCACTTTGGGAGGCTGAGGTAGGTGGATCACCTGACATCAGGAGTTCGAGACTAGTCTGGCCAACATGGTGAAACCCCGTCTCTACTGAAAATACAAAAATTAGCTGGGCACGGTGGCGTGAGCCTGTAGTCCCAACTACTTGGGAGGCTGAGGCAGGAGAATCGCTTGAACCTGGGAGGCGGAGGTTGCAGTGAGCCAAGCTCATACCATTGCACTCCAGCCTGGGCAACAAAAGCGAGACTCCATCTCAAAAAAAAAAAAAAAGAGAGAGAGAGAGAATGAGGCAGAGTCCATTCCTTAAGGCACTCGTGTGGGCAGGTTCCCAAGACTCAGATATGGTCAGTTAGGGCCAAAGGGGATATGAGACTCCAGAGCAATACCAAAGGTCAGTCCTCAGAAAGGGGACACGAGGCCAAAGCTAGGCCAGCAACTGGGAATTGGGAAAGCACTTCTTACATTTCTCTTGCTTAAGGTGAAGACCGGTCCTACAAATAAGATCAAGGTTAAGCCTATGTGGACCCAGCGGTGAAGGAAGGTAGGTTGCAAAGGTTGAGAATCAGGGAGAACCAGACAAAGAAGCTGAGATGGTTGCTTCGTCACAAAAAAGGTTGCTACGGGCTCTGGGAAACCCAACACAGACTGGGTGTGGTGGCTTACACCTGTAACCCCAGCACTTTGGGAGGCTGAGGTGGGCAGATCACCTGAAGCCAGGAGTTCAAAACCAGCCTGGCCAACATGGCGAAACCTTGTCTCTACTAAAAATACAAAAATTAGCTGGGTGCCGTGGCGTGCGCCTGTAATCCCAGCTACTCGGGAGGCTGAGGTCAGAGAATAGCTTGGACCTGGGAGGTGGAGGTTACAGTGAGCCGAGATGACGCCACTGTACTCTAGCCTATGTGACACAGTGAGACTTGGAAGGAAGGAAGGAAGGAAGGAAGGAAGGAAGGAAGGAAGGAAGGAAGCCCGCCCAACACTAGTTGTATGAATAGGATTTTTATTAATGGTATCTGGTCTGTGGCTACAATGTTATATTTTGCAGTGCTTGACACATTTTTTACCATTGAGATGTTTATGGAAGAAAGTTTGAATTTGCTGCCAGGCATCTACCTGTGCCTTTGAGTGAGCCTTTGGCTCACCTCCATAGAATACTGCCTCACCCAAAACGGCATGCACAGAGGCTCTAGAAGGAGGAAAATAAGGTGGGTCAATACAGTGACCTGTTTCTGGGTAACAGATTATCTGGGGTCTTTCTTTCCCGTGAGCTTGTAGCCTTTCAGAGGCTATCTGAGCGTAGAATTCACTCTTCCAGTTTTGATCATCCATGCCAACAATAAACAGGAAGGGCCCCTGGGCCTTTTCCAATGGAATAAGACTTTGGTGATTGCGTTCCTCCAGTGGATTGCTCCAAGTGTCCATAAAAGTGAGAAATCCTGACTTAGTGATTTTTACTTTTCCTAGATCATCGACAAGTTTAGGAATAATCATATCCTTGTAATGTAGAGGAGTTATTGTGTTGGCTACACAGGCATTGATAAGAACAGTGGCTGTGATGCCCTTCAAGAAAGAAGCCATTGAGAGACACAGGTCACCTCCTTTGGAAAATCCAAGAAGCCCAATACTAGGACCTTTCACCTGTTGAGGAAAAAGAGAAGGAAACAAGCTTAGAGTTCACAAATGGAGGACACAGACAGTGATTTTACATTCTCCAAGTAGCTTTCTTTCTTTTTTTTTTTTTTTCTTTTTTGAGATGGAGTCTCACTCTGTCACCCAGGCTGGAGTGCAGTGGTGCAATCTTGGCTCACTGCAACTTGCGCCTCCCGGGTTCAAGCGATTCTCCTGCCTTAGCCTCCCGAGTAGCTGGGATTACAGGTGCCCGCCATCACGCCTGGCTAATTTTTGTATTTTTAGTAGAGACAGGGTTTCACCATGTTGATCAGGCTGGTCTCAAACTTCTGACATCAAGTGACCCACCCGCCTTGGCCTCCCAAAGTGCTGGGATTATAGGCATGAGCCACCATGCCCTGACAGTAGCTTTCTTAACTATCATTTGCTTTCCTTCCTTATCCAACAATCTGCAAAGTTCAAATATGTCTTCTAATAAGCAAATCAACTGATTTCCTAGTAATGGATCATCCCCTAATATTTATGAGGACTGGGTCAGGAGTATACACAGAGGCCCAGACACATGATACCTAAATATTTCAAAATTATAAATCAAATGAACAAACTGTTAAATACAGTATATTATTTTCTTCTGCCTTGATAAATATACCACCATAACAATTCATAAGGTCAGGCTCAAATTTAAAATCTTGGAATCCACTGGAGTTCTGTACTGGAATGTGACATACAGGAGAGGCCTGCCCCTGGGCCCTGCACCACACTCCTTCTCTTCCATCACTGGCTCCTTCATGGACCTTAAGGGGCCTCTCACACATGTGTGTGGACACCCCAGCCTGCATGTTTAAGGCCTAGGTATATACACATTGACGAACCCAGAAAAGAGGCTTAGGGCCTGGAAGCAGGATCAGAGCTGTTTGGCAGAGAATTCTGGGGTGCCAGATCCCAAGAGCATTGGGGGTTACAGGGGAAAGAACCCTGAAGAACATCTTATATCTTAACATTAGAATGTCTGGGTCTCTTTAAACTTGGATAATAACAAAGAGTATATATCATTCAATTTTTAGTTATACCAAAATTTTTCATCGTTGTGGTTGCTGGGTTTTTTTTTTTTTTTGAGATGGGGTTTAACTCTTGTTGCCCAGTCTGGAGTACAATGGTGTAATCTCGACTCACTGCAACCTCTGCCTCCTGGGTTCAAGCAATTATCCTGCCTCAGCCTCCCGAGTAGCTGGGATTACAGGTGTGCACCACCATGCCCAACTAATTTTTGTATTTTTAGTAGAGACGGGGTTTCACCATGTTGGCCAGGTTGGTCTCAAACTCCTGACCTCAGTGATCTGCCTGCCTTAGCCTCCCAAAGTGCTTGGATTACAGACGTGAGCCACCACACCTGGCCAAAATTTTTTTTTTTTTTTTTTTTTTTGAGACGCAGTCTCGCTCTGTAGCCCAGGCTGGAGTGCAGTGGCGTGATCTCGGCTCACTGCAAGCTCTGCTTCCTGGGTTCAAGCGATTCTCCTGCCTCAGCCTCCCGAGTAGCTGGGACTATAGGTGCCCGCCACCACGCCAGGCTAATTTTTGTATTTTTAGTAGAGACGGGGTTTCATCATGTTGGCCAGGCTGGTCTCGATCTCCTGACCTCAAGTGATCCGCTCGCCTCTGCCTCCCAAAGTGCTGGGATTACAGGCGTGAGCCACCGCGCCCGGCCCAAAATGTTTTAATTAATTGATTATTTCTGTTATCAGATAAGGACTTTCTGTACAAAACCATAATACCATTATCATACCCAACAAAATTAATAATGATTACTTCATATAATCAAATATACCATTCTTATTCAAATGTCTCCAGTTGTCTCAAAAAATATCTCTTTATGGTCATTTTCTCTATATACATTTATGTTAATCTTATTAACATAAAATTGAACTCCAGAGAGAGTAACTGCTTTATTCAGAATCATAAGGCCACTCTGTGGTAGACACAGAGCCAGAACTCTTTTTAGTCCTGTGCTCTTTGAATTTTGGTACACAATTACAAAAACAACTAAATAGTCAAGTCTTAAGGGATTAGAGAGAGATGGGAGAAAATGGAAATAATAATCCTAGTATAAAAACTTCTTTTGAGACAGGGGTCTCACTAAATGTTGCCCAGGCTGGTCTTGAACTCCTGGAGTCAAGCAATCCCTCAGCCTCAGCCTCCCAGGTAGCTGGGACTACAGGTGCACATCACCATGCCCAGCTTCCATCCTAGTAATTTTTGAAGGAGACTTGGTATCTCCTGGCATGTTTCTAGTTCCCAGTGTTGGGATTCTGCCCTGCGTCAGCTCTACCCCCTCTCTCCTACACTCAGGTGATCACCAGAACACACCTCTGGATGCTGCAGCATCAAGTCCACGGCTTCTTCAAAGTACTCCAGATGTACATCATTCAGATCTGCAGGGAGGTCTTCAAATCTGAAATAAGCCAGGGCAAGCACAGCAAAACCGTGTCTGGCCAGGAGGCTGGCCCTGTATTCACAAAGGCCACCGCCACTCCCAAACAGATCAATGACCCCAGGAAAGGGCCCCTTGCCTGGAGAACATCACAAATCACAAGGAGCTTTAGAGTCTCAAAAGACAGCAAGCAAACAAGTTTTTGAAGCCAAGGAGATTGGGGGTAGACAGATTGGCAGAAAAAGAACAAAATGTCTTATTTTCTCAAACAATAATAATAATATAGAGGGATAAAAAACTGCATATTGGGTACAATGTACACTACTCAGGTGACAGGTGCACTAAAATCTCAGTGTTCATCACTGTACAGTTCGTCCATGTAACCCCAAACCACTTGTACACCAAAAGGTATTGAAATTAATTTTGTTTTTGACAGTCTCACTCTGTCGCCCAGGCTGAAGTGCAGTGGCGCAATCTTGGCTCACTGCAACCTCTGCCTCCTGGGTTCAAGCAATTCTCCTGCCTCAGCCTCCCAAGTAGCTGGAATTACAGGCATGCACCAGACACCCAGCTAATTTTTTTGTATTTTCAGTAGAGATGGGTTTTGCCATGTTGGCCAGGTTGGTCTTGAACTCCTGACCTCAGGTGATCTGCCCACCTTGGCCTCCCAAAGTGCTGGGATTACAGGCATGAGCCACCGCAACCGGCCTAAAAATTTTTAATGATATAAATTATTATCACACCACTGCACTCCAGCCTGGGCGACAGAGCAAGACTCTGTCTCAATAATAATAATAATAATAATAGAAATTATTTTCACAAACAAAAATAAACCAAGTTAGAAATAACAAAATGAGGCCAGGCGTGGTGGTTCATGCCTATAATCTCAGTGCTCTGGGAGGTCAAGATAAGAGGATCACTTGAGGCTGGGAATTCAAGACCAGCCTGGGCAACATAACAAGACCCCTGTCTCTACAAAAAATTTTTAAAAACTAGTTGGGCATGATGGCACATGCCTATAGTCTTAGCTACTCAGGAGGCAGAGGCGGGAGGATCATCTGAGCCTAAGAGTTCTAGTTTGTGGTGAGCTATGATCACACCACTGCACTATAGCCTGTAGATCACTGCAACCTTGAATCCCTGGGCTCGAGTGACCCTCCAGCCTCAAGTAGCTACCCTCCCAAATAGCTAGGCCCCATTTTTAATTTTTTGTAGAAACAGGGTCTCACTATGCTGCCTGGGCTAGTCTCGAACTCCTGGCCTCAAGCAATCCTCCCATCGCAATGCTCCCACCTTGGCCTCTTCAAGTTCTGGGATTTTAAGTGTGAGCCACTGCACTCAGCCTGTTTTTTTTTTGCTTGTTTGTTTTTTTGTTTTTGTTTTTCTTGAGACAGGGTTTCACTCTTGTTGCCCAGGCTGCAGTGCAATGGTGCGATCTCACCTCACTGCAACCTCTGTCTCCCCCCAGGTTCAAGTGATTCTCCTGCCTCAGCCTCCCAAGTAGTTGGGATTACAGGTATGTGCCACCACACCAGGCAAATTTTGTATTTTTAGTAGAGATGGGGTTTCACCATGTTGGTCAGGCTGGTCTCAAACTCCCGACCTCAGGTGATCCACCTACCTCAGCCTCCCGAAGTGTTGGGATTACAGGCGTGAACCACTGCGCCCAGCCTTGTTTGTTTCTTTTTGTTTCGTTTGGTTTTTGTTTTCTATCAGACAGAGTCTCTCTCCGTTGCCCAGGCTGGAGTGATGTGGTATGATCTCGGCTCACTGCAACCTCTGCCGCCTGAGTTCAAGTAATTCTCCTGCCTCAGCCTCCCAAGTAGCTGGAATTACAGGCGCCCGCCACCAGGCCCGGCTAATTTTTTGTATTTTTAGTAGAGACGAGGTTTCACCATCTTCTCCAGGCTGGTCTTGAACTCCTGACCTCGTGATCCACCCACCTCAGCCTCCCAAAGTGCTGGGATTAGAGGCATTAGCCACTACGCCTGGCCGCCTTGTTTGTTTTTAATGAAAGGTTTTAGTTGATTCTTAGTATGTGTTGTTTTTCTTTTTTCTTTTTTTGTTTTTTTTGAGACAGGGCCTCGCTGTGTTGCCTAGGCTGAAGTCTAGTGGCATGATCTTGGCTCACTGCAACCTCGGCCTCTCAGATTCAAGCAATTCTCTCACCTCAGCCTCCCTAGTAGCTGGGACTACATGTGTGAGCCACTATGCCTGGCTAATTTTTTTTGTATTATACTATTAGTAGAGGTGGGGTTTTGCCATGTTGGCCAGGCTGGTCTTGAACTCCTGGCCTCAAGTGATCCACCCACCTCAGCCTCCCAAAGTGCTAGGATTACAGGTGTAAGCCACTGTGCCTGGCCCAGACACTATGATTTATTGAACTCCTACTATAACCTTGCAAAAGCCTCTAGGAACATGGATATTTAGAAACCTGTAAGACCCAATTCCAGCCCCAGGAATTCACAGTGTAGTGGGCAGCCACGAGTTAAGGCTAAGAATTGCTGAAGAGCCGTAAAAATAAAGCAAGTTTTCTTGTTTTTGGAGAATCATCACAGAATTCAGTTTAAGGATTCTGTGTGCTGTTGCAACTCTAGAATTTTTTGTTGTTGTTGCTGTTTGAGGCAGGGTTTCGCTCTGGTGTCCAGGCTGGAATGCAGTGGCGTGATCTCGGCTCACTGCAACCTCTACTTCCTGATATCAAACAATCCTCCCACCTCAGCCTCCCAAGCAGCTGAGACTACAGGCGTGCACCACCATGCCTTTCTCAATTTTTTTTTTTGTAGAGACAGAGTTTCACCATGTTACCCAGGCTGGTCTTGAACTCCTGGGCTCAAGTGATCTGCCCACCTCAGCCTCCCAAAGTGCTGGGATTACAGGCCTGAGCCACTGTGCCCGGCTCAGCATTTTTATATGGTAGAGGTTTAAGTCAGGAATTTAGTTAGAAGGGATTAATCAGGAGCCTTCTTTCTGGGCTACCTTTACCTAGCAAATATCTTGTGTTTACTTAGACTAGGGTTCCTCAACCTCAGTAGTACAGACACTTTGAGCAAGACAATTCTTTGTTCTGGCGGTTGTCCCGTGCATTGTGGAATGTTTAGCAGCATCCCTGGCCTCTGCCTGCTAGATGCCAATAGCACCTCTCCCTTCAGGAATGACAACCACAAATGTCTCCAGATATTGCCAAATTTCCCCCAGGGAAGGCGGCAAAATCACTGCAGGTTGAGAACCAAGTACAGCAATGTTTATGATAGAAGGGAGAGGACTGTCAGGCAGTTTTGTGTGTGTTTTTAAACAATTAAAGGGTATTGCCACTATTGTGGATTTTAGCTTCTTTGGAAGTTTGATGTGAACTGAGGCAAAAATCATTCTTGCACATCAGCTTAAGGTTTTGCCCATATCGTATTCAAACAAAACCACACGGCTGGCACATAGTGGCTCTCAATAAATATATAATAAGTTGAATGCACTATTCAGCACAGAGCGAAAGTGGCAGTGCCTCCAGGGAGGGACGTGAAACTTAAAAAAGAAAGACTGGAGCAGCTACTCAGGAGGCTGAGGCGAGAAGACTTGAGCCCAGGAGTTCGAGGCTGCAGTGTAAGCTACGATCCAGCCACGGCAGTCCAGCCTGGGCAACAGTGGGAGCCCAGAGACTCAGAATCCATGACAGACTCTGGAGCGAAGGAAAAAGTTCAGGGATGTTCCACAATCACGTGATTCCCAGGACAGGAAAGGGGCAGGTGGGGGTCGCAGAGCTCGACCAAGTTTTGGGCAGACTACTCACCCGGCGGCAGGAAGAGCGCGGCGCGCACCCGGCCCGCGCGCACCGGCTCGCGCCGCACCCCCGGCTGGAGAAAGTCGCGCTTGTTCTGCGCCCTGCACAGCAGCCGCCCGGGCTCAGGGCCGTGGCCGTCCAGCACTTCCAGCTCCACGGCGAAGGGCGTCCGCACGTCGCGCTTCACCAGCCGCACCAAGGCTTTCTCGGCCTCCAACGCCCAGAGCAGCCCCATGGGCTCGAGCCCCGCGAAGCTGCCGCCCAGCGCGGGCTCGCGCTCCAGGTCCAGCTCGCCGCGGGCGTCGGCGCGGTAGCGCGCGTGGGCCCGGAAGAGCGCGCCCTTCTCGTCGTGCAGGGACGCGCGCAGCGTGACCCGCTGCTCCGGGGCCAGGCCGCGCACGGCGATGCGCACGGGCTCGTCCCAGCAGCAGCGGCCCGCGGGCTCCAGGATCAGCGTCGCTGCCATCCCGACCTGGGTAGAAGAGGGACGACTCAGCTCCCCGGAGTCAGTGGACGGGCCTGGCGGCTTTGCCCGGTGCTTGAAAGGAGTCGAGGGCGGAACCCTTAACACTACTCCCATTGGTTGGACTTGGGGACAGGCTCCAGGCCGCTGCGTGGAGCGCCTAGAATTTGTGCAAATACACCGGTGTCCCAAATGAAGGAGTATCTGTTGAAATAAGAGTTAATGACCAATCCGGCCGGGCGCGGTGGCTCATGGGAAGGGGGCAGTCTGATAGGAGATGTAATCCTAGAATTTTGGGAGGCCCAGGTGGGTGGATCACACTGGAGGTTAGGAGTTCGAGACCAGCCTGACCAACACAATGAAACCCTATCTCTACTAAAAATACAGAATAGCCAGGTGTGGTGGCGCATGCCTGTAATCCCGGCTACTTGGGAGGCTGAGGCAGGAGAATTGCTTGAACCCAGGAGGCAGAGGTTGCACTGAGCCAAGATCGCACCATTGTACTCCAGTCTGGGCAACCAGGGCAATGTGGTGAGTGTCGAAATAGAGGCACAAAAACCACTGAGAACTAAAGGACTGAGAGAGATACAGTTCAAGAATCTAGATTTTGAAAAAGCATCCCAGGTGATTGTTCTCAGGTGACCCCTTGGAGAAACATGGTCGTAATCCATCCTTTACCCCTCAGTCCCTTACCAAGCCTTTTTTCCAGAGCTAATGATACCTGGAGCAAAGCTGATGTTTAGGGAGGCAGACCTAGCCGAGTTCCGGTCTGACCCTGACCCTTAATATTAATACCTGGTGATCTTTAGCAAGAAACATAACCGTCTAAATATCAGTTTTCTTATCTGAAAAGGCTTATTGTGACCATTAAATGCGCTAATGTGTAAAAACACTACACTGACACAGCTGTAGGGTTAGTACCCAGTGAAAGTTTTGTTTCTTATCTCACAAATCTAATCACTGGCAGAGTCCCTTTTGGGTTGTGTGCATACAGAGTTCTGGCAATAAGCAAGTGGCACTCTCAGCCTGTGTAACTGAGGAGAGTTTTATAAAGGTACTATCTACAAAGGCATGGGCAAGATTCAGAAACAAAAACAATGAAACAAGATTCGGTGTAGAACCCTGAATCTGAAGGTTCAAGGGAAGGGGGCAGTCTGATAGGAGATGTAGCTTTTCTAGAAGGAACCTATGGTTTGTGGCAGGAAGGAGGAGACTATAATATCCCTTGACTCTCCTCTTGTTTTTCATTATCTTGCTAATGCCTCTCTTTGGCCAAACCCAACCACACAGCTCAGTCTAGCTGGGAACATAGCAGGGTGGAGAAGGAAGAAGAGCATATAGTGATGGCCAGCTCAGTAAACATGTATACACTGAGCAAAAAGGTATTAGACTATATGAAGCAAGTTCACTGTATGCTGGTTACCAACTTGTCTGAGTCCAGTGAGAAAACACATTCATATATTTAATACAACAATTTACATGAACCGGATTTATTACTTACAGATAGGCAGCAAAGAATGACAGAAGCCTAAGAATCATTGGAAACCAGTCCCCCAAGACTCAGGAATGCTGCCTGGGTGATGGAGTCTCATGTGCGTGTGCCCCATTTGCACTGCAGCTGCCCTGAGTTTTGTACTCTGGGGTCATGTGACTGCTGGGCTAAAGCATTGAAAGACATCCTGTTTGTAGGCAGGGGCTGAAATAGAGCCAGGGCTATTCTAGTCAGTCTGTCCCCATCTCAGGATGTTACATTCCCAGCACATTCTATGCTTGAGAACTACTAGTGAGAAAGGGGAGAAATGAGTCAGTCCAAGGCCAACCAGAGAACTGCCCTGCAGTCCATCCCCAACCCAGATATCTGCTTTAGCAAACCTAGTACATTTCATATGCCCTCCAGACCCCCAGGATCTGGAGGCAGAGGTTTGCTCATATTAATATGGCACCTTGGTCGGGCATGGTGGCTTATGCCTGTAATCCCAGCACTTTGGGAGGCCGTGGGGGACGGATGACTGGGGGTCAGGAGTTTGAGACCAGCCTGGCCAACATGGTGAAACCCTGTCTCTACTAAAAATACAAACATTAGCTGAATGTGGCGGCATGCACCTGTAATCCCAGTGATTCAGGAGGCCGAGGCAGGAGAATTGCTCGAACCCAGGAGGTGGCAATTACAGTGAGCCGAGATCTCGCCACTGCTCTCCAGCCTGAGCGATAGAGCAAGACTCTGTCTAAAAAAAAAAAAAAAAAAAAAAAAAAAGCGACACCTTGACTGACACAATCTCAGTGCAACATTATTAAGCCATGGCCAGAATACATTGCACTAGGCCCAGGAGACTACTATAATAAGTGGGATGATCAGGCTTGTTTGGAGCTGTGGCCTACCCCCAAGTCCTAGTGATCCAGGTAAGAAGTTGTTAAAGAGGTCCAAGAAAGATTCTTTAGGTAGCCACTCTGACTGCAGCCAGTAGGCCTGCTTCCAGATCTCCTCTACCTATGTCTCCACCATGCCTGAGGTGTTTATCCAGGTATGCCAGGAGGTGTTGGCAGTGGCACACACTTCTCCCAATTAGTCTAAAAAAAAAAAGGCTAGAGGAATTCTGTTGTTTAAAACAACACAGCCGGGTGCGGTGGCTCATGCCTGTAATTCCAGCACTTTGGGAGGCTAAGGCAGGTGGATCACGAGGTCAGGAGTTCGAGACCAGTCTGGCCAACATGGTGAAACCCCGTCTCTACTAAAAATACAAAAAAATTAGCCTGGAGTGGTGATGCGTGCCTGTAGTCCCAGCTACTCAGGAGGCTGAGGCAGGAGAATCACTTGAACCCGGGAGGCAGAGGTTGTGGTGAGCCAAGACCACACCACTGCATTCCAGCCTGGGCAACAGAGTGAGACTCCGTCTCAAAAATAAATAAATAAATAGTAAAAAATAAAAATAAATAATAAAACAACCTTCCGAAGGGAGTTGAAGGATGTCCCTGGGCTGCCAAGGCAGTGGCACTGGAAGCAGCAATATCAAGCACAGTTTTCCTATCATTTTTTTCATGAGCACTGACTCCTGTGTATGGTACCAAAAATGTCATAGAGGACCTAAACCTAGAATCAGCCATGACCTGACAGGTTTCTAATAAGCATGGTGCAAACTTTTAGGCTACTGGCCCAATAATGTGTCTTGTACACAGGGGTAATATGCAGGAGCACCCCTAGCATGCCCCATGTCTAGGATCCCATCATCTGCCAACTTTCCAGGTATGACATTGTCCATCCCATGTTTGGCTCACTCCCAGATCACCCACAGAGAAAGAGGCAGCTTTTGGATGCACACTGCATCATTTTATTCAGCGACCCAGTCATGGCTATGGAGGATTGGTATTCACCAGCCAGTTCTCACTGATGGCATAGTGACATGAGCTCAGTCTCCCCCATACAATCAATATCGTTCACGAAACCTGTCACAGAGGGCTAGCATTACACCTGATATGACTTGGCTGTGTCCCCACCCAAATCTCATCTTGAATTATAGTTCCCATAATCCCCACATGTCCTGTGAGGGACCTGGTGGGAGGAAATTGAATCATGGGGGTGGTTAATCTCACGTTGTTCTGGTGATAGTGAGTGAGTTCTCGTGCAATCTGATGGTTTTATAAAGGCTTTCCCCCTTTTGCTCAGCACTTTTTGTTGCCACCATGTGAAGAAGGACATATTTGCTTCCCCTTCTGCCATGATTGTAAGTTTCCTGAGGCCTCCTCAGCCCTGCAGAACTGTGAGTCAATTAAATCTCTTTCCTTTGTAAATTACCCCATCTCAGGTATGTCTTTATTAGCAGCGTGAGAACAGACTAATACAGTAAGTTGGTACCACAGAGAGTGGGGCACTGCTGTAAAGATACCCAAAAATGTGGAAGCGACTTTGGAACTGGGTAACAGGCAGAGGTTGGCACCGTTTGCAGGGCTCAGAAGAAGACAGGAAAGCTTGGGAAAGTCTGGAACTGCCTAGAGACTTGGAGGGCTCAGAAGTAAGAAAGATGTGAGATGGCTTTCACCAAAATGCTGATAGTGATATGAATAATGAAGTCCAGGCTGAGGTGGTCTCAGATGGAGATGGGGAACTTGCTGGGAACTGAAGTAAAGGTCACTCTTGCTATGCAAAGAGACTGGTGGCATTTTGCCCCTGCCCCAAAGATCTGTGGAACTTTTAACTTGAGAGAGATGATTTAGGGTAACTGGCAGAAGAAATATGTAAGCAGCAAAGCGTTCAAGAGGAAGCAGAGCATAAAAGTTTGGAAAATTTGCAGACTGACTATGCTACGGAAAAGAAAAACCCTGACTGGGCACAATGGCTCATGCCTGTAATCCCAGCACTTTGGGAGGCCAAGGCAGGTGGGTCACGAGGTCAGGAGTTCAAGATCAGCCTGGTCAAGATGGTGAAACCCCGTCTCTACTAAAAATACAAAAATTAGCCAGGTGCGGTGGCAGGTGCCTGTAATCCCAGCTACTCGGGAGGCTGAGACAGGTGAATCGCTTGAACCCGGGAGGCGGAGGTTGCAGTGAGCTGAGATCGCACCACTGTACTCCAGCCTGGGCAACAGGGTGAGACTCTGTCTCAAAAGAAAAAAAGAAAAAGAAAAAAGAAAACCCTGCGGGGCATGGTGGCTCACGCCTATAATCCCAGCACTTTGGGAGGCCGAGGCAGGTGGATCACCTGAGTTCAGGAGTTTGAGACCAGCCTGGCGAACACGGTGAAACCCCGTCTCTACTAATAATACAAAAATTAGCCAGGCGTGGTGGTGCGTGCCTGTAATCCTAGCCACTTGGGAGGCTGAGGCAGAATTGCTTGAACCCGGGAGGCAGAGGTTGCAGTGAGCCCAGATCGCAACATTGCACTCCAGCCTGGGTGATAAGAGCGAAACTCTGTCTCCAAAAAAAAAAAAAGAAAGAAAGAAAAGAAAAGAAAACCCTATTTTCTGGGGAGAAAATCAAGCTGGCTGCAGAAACTTGCATAAGTAATGAGGAGCCTAATGATAATCACCAAGACAATGGGGAAAATGTCTCCAGGGCATGTCACAGAACTTCATGGCAGCCCCTCCCATCACAGGCCTGGAGGCCTAGAAGTGAAAAATGATTTCTTGGTCTGGGTCTAGAGTTCCCCTGCTGTGTGCAGCCTTGTGACTTGGTGCCCTGTGTCCCAGTCACTCCACCTCTGGCTAAAAGGGCCAAGGTACAGAGATTGAGCCACTGCAGTCCAGCCTGGGTTATAGAGCGAGACTCCATCTCAAAAAAAAAAAGAAACTAGCAAATGAAAAATCTTACAACTACTGGATTTTCTTCTGTCTGTGTAGTTGTATATATGTGTTATGTGTGTGATGTTTGCATAAAAGGACTCTAATTAATTGGCTTAAAGAAAAATAAGCACCTGCTGAGCACGGTGGCTCCCGCCTGTAATCCGAGCACTTTGGGAGGTCAAGGCAGGCACATCACGAGGTCAAGAGATCCAGACCATCCTGGCCAAAATGGCGAAACCCTGTCTCTACTAAAAATACAAAAGTTAGCTGGGTGTGGTGCTGCGCACCTGTAGTCCCAGCTACTCAGGAGACTGAGGCAGGAGAATTGCTTGAACCCAGGATGCAGAGGTTGCAGTGAGCCAAGATCAGGCCATTGCACTCTAGCCTGGGTGACACAGCAAGACTCCGTCTCAAAAAAAACAAAAAACAAACAAAAAAAAAAACAAACAAAAAACACGGATTGAGGCTGTGTCTCAAAAAAAATGAAATAAGATTTTTAAAAAAGCATAATTACATTGTTATTGTAGACCACAGAAATAACCAGATCTCCTTGTCAAAGTGTTTTAACTATTACTATTTAAAGTCATTTGAATTCCATGGTCTAAGACAAATTACCTGTAAAAACCCGCTGGTTATCAGTGCTATGCACCTAAATTAGAGAAATAGCTGGTATTCAAGAGGACATAAGTCCAGTGTTAAGCATGGACTCATGGAGAACCAGGACGGCTGCCTTGTCCTTCCTGAGTCCCTAAAGATTTTGTTATTAAAAGTTATGCTTTCTATGATTCATCATGGAAAAGACAAAATGATCCAATTTAAATATATATTGGTGTGCTGACTTATAAATTGCTAAAGTAGTTCTTTTTTGAGACAGAGTCTCACTCTGTTGCCCAGGTTGGAGTGCAGTGGCACAATCTCAGTTCATGCAACCTCCGCCTCCCAGGTTCCAGTAATTCTCCTGCTTTAGCCTCCCAAGTAGCGGGGATTACAGGCATGCACCACCATGACCGGCTAATTTGTGTATTTTTAGTAGAGATGGGGTTTCGCCATGTTGGCCAGGCTGGTCTCGAACTCCTGACCTTAACTGATCTGTCCGCCTCGGCCTCCCAAAGTGCTGGGATTACAGGCCTGAGCCACTACACTTGACTTGCTAAAGTAGTTTATAACCAATGTTTGGTTTGTCACATCCATATTTTTGGGAAGACAGTCAAAGCTTCAGGTACATTTACCTGATGGGCCATTTAAACATTTACAAAAAGATTGCATTTAATTGTCATTTTCTTTTTTCTGGAGAAGAGCCTCGCTCTGTCATCCAGGCTGGAGTGCAGTGGTGCAATCTCTGCTCACTGCAATTTCCACCTCCTGGGTTCAAGCAATTCTCCTGCCTCAGCCTCCTAAGTAGCTGGAATTATAGGCATGCACCACCACACCCGGCTAATTTTTGTATTTTTAGTAGAGAAGGGGTTTCACCATGTTGGCCAGGCTGGTCTTGAACTCTTGACCTCAGGTGATCCGCCACCTTGACCTCTCAAAGTGCTGGGACTACAGGCGTGAGCCAGCACGCCTGGCCGAGAAGTTCTTAAACAGATTTCTAGAGGTGTATTTTGTCTAGTGGAGTGAAACCCACTGAGATTTTTAGAAAACCCCACAAAAGTTTTTAAGAAAATTGTTCTGGCTGGCTGGGTGCAGTAGCTCATGCCTGTAATCTCACCATTTTAGGAGGCCTAGGCAGGTGGATCACCTGAGGTCAGGAGTTCGACACCAGACTGGCCAACATGGTGAAACCTTGTCTCTACTAAAAATACAAAAATTAGCCGGGCGTGGTGGTGGGCGCCTGTAATCCCAGCTACTTGGAAGGCTGAGGCAGGAGAATCACTTGAACCCGGAAGGCAGAGGTTGCAGTGAGCTGAGATTATATCATTGCACTCCAGCCTGGGAAACGACAGCAAAACTCAGTCTCAGAAAAAAAAAGAAAAAAGAAAATTGTTCTGGCTGAAGAATAACTCCAGTTCCACTGTGAGCTGGAACTTGAAAGGTAGAGAATACAAAATTAAAAGAGAACTTTGAACTCCCCTTTTCCATCTAGGAGGCAGGTTAATTTAATTGCTAATTCATTTTCTCATGGAAAATAAAGGTTTCGACTCAGGAGGCAGAACCAAAAGCTACAGAGAGCAACTCACAGAGAGTAAATTGAACACTAATGAAGGAATTGGCAGCATGTTCTCAGGTGTGTTTCAGAGTCGCTACAGGCTAGTGACAGCTGTGTGCCACATTTTCCCCATTTTTGAACAGAAGTGTCTATAGGAGTTATCTTACACTTCTCCCACCGTTGTATTATGAACATGCTTCTGCAAGGATAGCTAACTTGTTTGTTTCAAAGCTGTTCAGATTGAGAAGAATGATATTCAAGGAGCTATACCCAAGGGACTGTTGTGAGCCTCATCTATACCTGGATCTGATATAAATGATGAAATCTTGGACCTTCAGCCTGAGTGTGATGCTATAATGAAATGAGGGATTTTGCAGGGAGAGGGTTTAGAAGAGAGATGGGTGTATTTTACACGTGGAGGAATGTATGGCCAGAAGGCAGACTTATTTTCCAAAGATGGTTACAATTATTTCCCATTCCACATGCTCTTCTCCAGAACCTTTCCACTCTTCTTTCAAGAGGCAGACTATGTTCTCCTTGAACTTTGGTTAGCCTTTGACTGCCTTGTTCAATAGAGCATGGCAGACTGATAGTATGTATAATAGCTTCCAAGACAAAGCTGAACAAAGGTCAATGCAAGTCTGCCTTACTTGGTGTGCTCACTCTTGGAGACTACTTTTATGGCAGGGAGGTTGGTGCTGGCTGTCAATAGGGAACTCAGGAAGGGATATGATTTAGGGGGTTCTCAATTTCTCTCCATCTGGGCCTTCTTGCTAATTACTTGGGCTGACTTTCAACCCCTCAGTCAAATTGCCCCAGCCCGTGCCACTTGGAACAGTGGTGATCCATTCCTACCAAGTCCTGTCCCATTTGCAGACTCCTGAGAAAAATACATGGTTAGTGTTTCAAGCTGCTGTTTTAGGGTGGTTTGCTACACAACAATAGATAACTGAAACACACCTGAAAACAGTCACATAAAACAAAAACGATCTATTTTGCTCACAAATCTGCAGTTTGGACAGGACTTGAGAGGGACATCACTGCTCAGTGGAGGTTATGTGAAGTCTCCACTGAGATTTAAATGGCTGGGGGCTAGAATGATCTGGAGGTGTTTTTCACTCATATGTTTGGCACTTGGGCTGAGATAACTGAGATGCTGACCACAATTGAGACTGTCACAGGAGTGCCTGTGGTTGGCTTATACATATATTTTAAGCTTCCTCACAGCATCACAGCATCACATCCTCAAGGTTGTCAAACTTTTAGGTTTTTTTTTAAGACAGAGTCTCGCTGTGTTGCCCATGCTGGAGTGCAGCGGTGTGATCTTGACTCATTGCAACCTCTGCCTCTCAGGTTCAAGAGATTCTCCTGCCTCAGCCTCCTGAGTAGCTGAGATTACAGGTACCCGACACCACACCTGGTTAATTTTTTATATTTTTAGTAGAGATGGGGTTTCACTATGTTGGTCAGGCTGGTGTCGAACTCTAGACCTCAGGTGATCTGCCCTCCTCAGCCTCTCAAAGTGCTGGGATTATAGGCATGAGCCACGGCGCCTGGCCCAAACTTCTTACATAGTGGCTCAAGCTCCAAAGGCAGGTGTTCCTGGCAAACAAGGTGGAATCCTCATGGCCTTATATGACCTTGCCTGCAAAGTCAGGTAGCATCACTGCCGCTCTGCTCTACTGACTGAAACAGTCACAAGTTCATCCAGATTTGAAGGGAGGGGATGTAGGTCTCCCATCTCTTGATGAGGGAAATGCCAATGAATTTACAGCTATGTTTTAAAATTACCATAAACAAGCCTGGTGCAGTGGCTAACACCTGTAATCCCAGCACTTTGGGAGGCTGAGGCAGGTGGATCACTTGAGGTCAGGAGTTCAAGACCAGCCTGGCCAATATGGCGAAACCCCATCTCTACTAAAGAAATACAAGGCCAGGTGCGGTGGCTCATGCCTGTAATCCCAGCACTTTGGGAAGCTGAGGCGGATGGATCACGAGGTCAGGAATTTGAGACCAGCCTGGCCAATATGGTAAAACTCTGTCTCTACTAAAAATAGAAAAATTAGCCAGGCATGGTGGCAGGCACCTGTAGTTCCAGCTACTCGAGAGGCTAAGGCAGGAGAATTGCTTGAACCCAGGAGGCGGAGGTTGTGGTGAGCTGAGATTGCACCATTGCACTCCAGCCTGGGCTACAGAGTGAGACTCTGTCTCAAAAAAAAAAAAAGAAAGAAAGAAAGAAAAAGAAATACAAAAATTAGCTGGGCGTGCTGGCACATGCCTATAGTCTGAGCTACTTGGCTGAGGCAGGAGGATCACTTGAACCCGGGAGACAGAGGTTGCAGTGAGCTGAGATTGTGCCACTGCACTCCAGCCTGGCCAACACAGCAGGACTCTGTCTCAAATAAATAAATAAATAATGGCCGGTCATGGTGGCTCACGCCTGTAATCCCAGCACTTTGGGATGCCCAGGCGGGCAGATCACGAGGTCAGGAGATCGAGACCATCCTGGCTAACATGGCAAAACCCTGTCTCTACTAAAAATACAAAAAATTAGCCGGGCATGGTGGCGGGCGCCACCAGCTACTCGGGAGGCAGAGGCAGGAGAATGGCATGAACCCGGGAGGCGGAGCTTGCAGTGAGCCGAGATTGTGCCACTGCACTCCAGCCTAGGCGACAGAGCAAGACTCCATCTCAAAAAATAATAATAATAAATAAATAAATAAATAATAAAATTACCATAAACAGTTTTACTGTGATAAGCATGGTTTGTCTTTGTATTTATTCTGCCTGGCATTTACAGTTCTTCTTGAATATGTGGCTTGATGTCTTTTACATCAGTTTTGGAAATTTCTCAGTCATTATCTTTTCAAATACACTTATATTAAATGCTAGGTAAGCCAGACGAGTGGCTTATGCCTGTAATCCCGGTAATTTGGGAGACTGAGGCAGGTGGATCACTTGAGGTCAGGAGTTAGAGACCAGCCCGGCCAGCATAGTGAAACCCCGTCTCTACTAAAAATACAAAAATTAGCCAGCCATGGTGGCACATGCCTGTAGTCCCAGCTACTTAGGAGGATGAGGCAGGAGAACTGCTTGAACCCAGGAGGCAGAGGTTGCAGTGAGCTGAGATCGTCCGTGTTACTGCACTCCAGCCCGGGCAACAGAGTGATTCTGTCTCAAAAAATAATAATAATAATAAATGCTACGTAGTGTTGATATCAAGGAGAGAAAGGAATGATTCCTCCAGGATTACCACAGTATGATTTTCCAAGGTCTATTTTTTTGAAACAAGGTCTCACTCTGTTGCCCAGGCTAGAGTACAGAGATGCAATCACGGCTCACTGCACCAACCTTGACCTCCTGGGCTCAAGCAATCCTCCCACCTTAGTCTCTCGAGTAGCTGGGACTACAGGTGTGCACCATGTTTGGCTAATTTTTGTAGGGATTGGGTTTTGCCATGTTGCCTAGGCTGGTCATGAAATCCTGAGCTCAAGCGATCTGCCCCCTTTGACTTCCCAAAGTACTGGGATTATAGGTGTGAGCCACTGTACTCTGCCCCAAGGTCTGCTCTTAGAGACAGGAAGTGAGAGGGAAAATAGATCGTAGTCATTCACCTTTGGAAGAGAGTATAGACTTAACTATTCTAGAGACAGGTCTCATCTCCTCCTGTCAAAGGATTTTTCTCTGACCTTTATAATGAAAGGTCATATTAACACCCCTTTCCTCATATTAACACCCCTCTGTATGTTTCTGGCCAGAGAAAATTCTACCCTGCTACTGAAGGTTGAACAGCAAACATTAGGTGACCATTCTTTCACAGTGATGGAAAAAGTCACCAGCTTTAAAGCTCACCTATGACTTAAAGCATTAACTAAAAAAATCTAGAAGGAAACACAAATGTTAACTGGTGGGAATGCTTTTCACTTATATGTGTCATACGCCTCTTAATCTTCTACAACAAGCAAGTTACATTAGTAAAACTAATGACAAAGCTTATTCAACAAAGTTACGTAAAATACACCACTAATGACAAGGACATGGCTTTAATGTTATCCAGGAGACAGCTGATTCACATAGGGTTACTGAACACTAGAACCTGATCTTGAATCTCTCATGTCAACAATAGACAAATGCATTACAATTTAGGGAAAGCTGTTTTCTGGGTACCTCCCAGGTGTTTGCAGAAGAAGGCTAGAATCTGCTTCCAGGCATCTACCTGGGCCTTAGAATGAGCCCTGGGCTCCCCACCCCACATCACATGTTTGTTCACTAATTCGTGAAGGGAAGCTGGGCACAGGGGGAAGTAAGGAGGCTCGATGTAATGCCCAGTCCCAGGGTAACAGATGATCTGGGGTTTTTCCTTTCCATGGGCCTGTAACCGTTCAGAGACTTTTTGGGCATACAACTCACTCCTCCAGTTATGGTCATCCTGACCGACGATGAGCAGGATGGGCCCCTGGGCCTTCTCTACTGGAATCATGCTGGAGTTCTCATACCCTCCTATGAGATCATTCCTTATATCCACGATGTCCATGAGGCCCGAGAAAGCTACCTTGATTCTCCTCAGGTCAAAGCCCAATGGTGGAATGCTACTGTGCTTATAGTTGATGGCTTTGTTCCCACTGATCCCAGATCCATTGATGGAAACTGTGGCTGAGACATTCTTCAAGAATGAGGCCATTGAGAGACAAATATCAGCTCCTAAAGAAATGCCCAAAAGCCCAATGCCTGGGCCTTTTACCTGGAAGAAAAGAAGAGAGAAGAATCGAGTCAATAACTTATCCAGACTGGGCGCAGTGGCTCACGCCTGTAATCCTAACACCTTGGGAGGCGGAGGCGGGCGGATCACTTGAGGTCAGGAGTTTGAGACCAGCCTGACCAACATGGTAGAACTCTGCCTCTATTAAAAATACAAAAAAAAAAAAAAAAAGTTAGCAGAGTGTGGTGGCATGCGCCTCTAATCCCAGTTGCCCGGGAGGCTGAGGCAGGAGAATTGCTTGAGCCTGAGAGGCAGAAGTTGCAGTGAGCCGAGATCGCACCAGTATGCTCTAGCTCGGGTGACAGAGCGAGACTCTGTCTTTAAAAAAAAAAAAAAAAAAAAAAATTATTCCATTCAAAAACATTTTCCTAAAATGCAGAGATGCTGCTAGCTTTAATCTGGGAATTATCCACAAGAAAATCAACCTCAGCTGACAGGGGAGTTTCTTCTCATGTGCAGAATATCTGACTGAACACATGGTAAACAAATCTTAAAATCACTGAAAACCTTGGAAACTGATTTATAAACATTTCAGAGAATTATCCACTAGAAAATGCTGATCCACGGAGCCCATCAAGTTCAGGACCACATTCAGGTAGGTCTGACTGAAGTCTTCATGTGGCAATGCATCCAATAGTGTGGAACCAAGTTCTGTTCCAAGATGTGAATCATTTATCAGATCATTTGCCATATGTATTGGCAAATGATTACAAAGCCAGACTTCAGAGTAAGTAAGTAAGTTCGTTCTTGGCTTCTGAAAGGGGTGGACAAGTTCTGACCAAAATTTGAGAACATACTCTAACATCAGGAAATTAAAATTTAAAAACAAGCATGTGGCCGGGCGCAGTGGCTCAAGCCTGTAATCCCAGCACTTTGGGGAGGAGGCGAGATGGGCGGATCAGGTCAGGAGATTGGGAACCATCCTGTGGCCCCAGCTGCAATTGAAACCCGATCTCTACAAAAATACAAAAAAACCAAAAAACAAAAACTAGCCGGGCAAGGTGTGGCCTGTAGTCCCAGCCTTCTCGGGAGGCTGAGGCAGGAAGAATATGGCATAAACCGAGGGAGAAATGAGGGCTTGCAGTGAGCTGAGATCAGCCACTGCACTCAGCCTGGGTGACAGAGTGAGACTCCGTCTCAAAAAATCATGCAAAAGACAATAGATTAGAAATTCAATTTGCAATATACAGATAATATTTAATATTACTAACTAAAAATCTCACGTGGATTTTTACAATTAATTCTATATACCACAAATTCATCTGACAGAAAAAGTGGAAATGGGCACCTTAAGCCAAGGAAGTCTCAGAAGAAATCTTTTGTGAAAGAAACAGAGCAGCATTTCTGCACATGGTACAAGGTTACACTCTCTATGGAGATATTTTAGAGACTGATTAAATAAAGGACATAGGAAGGGCTCTGGGGATGTTGAAGCATGTAGCACAGGGCTTCTTCGAAGTACTCCAGGGATATGTTGTCCATGTTCTTGGGGAGATCTTCAAAGTTATAATAAGCTAGAGCCAACGTGGCAAAGCCATGGCCAGCAAGGAGGCTGGCTCGATATTCCAACAGGCCCCCTCCAATACCAAAGATGTCAACGATCCCTGGGAAGGGTCCAGGTCCTAGAGAACAAAATATTATAAATGTAAGTCATTATACAATTTAAAAAATGTTCTTTCCTGGCTGGACACAGTGGTTCATGCTTATAATCTCAGCACTTTAGGAGACCAAGGCAGGAGGATCGCTTGAGGCCAGGAGTTCAAGACCAGCCTGGATAATGTAGTGAGACGCTTTAAAAAAAAAAAAAATTAGTCGAGTGTGGTGGTGCATGCCTGTAGTCCTGCCTACTTGGGAGGCAATGGAGGGAGGATCACTTGAGTCCTGGAGGTCGAGGCTGCAGTGAGCTATGACCACACTACTGCACTCCAGCCTGGGCAACAGAGACAGACACTGTCTCAGGAAAAAAGAAAAGAAAAGAAAAAAATTGAAACGAAATTTTATGTTCTGTTGCATCAGCCCTCTGGTTTTTAGTGTACTGATATTTCAGATGTCTATGTAGAAAGGGAGGAAAGAAAAAGAAATACCCAGAGATGGTTTTAGGTGAGAAAGGCAGTGGAGTCTGAAGTATGACCTGTGATAAAGCAGGACATGAAGAAGTGGAGAAGAGACTCAGTGTGCCTAGAACACTAAAGAAGGCGACATTGGTAATAGCCTCATGCACTGTCATCATTCTGCCTTAGACAAGTCAGGCTGATGCCTGTAGAGATCTGTAGGGTAGTGATTAATAGCAATGTGGATAATGTACCTGACGACCTGAACCTGCTTTTTCATCTGCAGAATAACAATACCAACTTCATTGGAATATTATAGAGACTAATAAAATGCAAGTAAAAACCGTAGTACACAGCCTAACAAAAAATTCTTTTTTTTCTTTTTTCTTTTTTTTTGTGACAGAGTCTGGCTCTGTCGCCCAGGCTGGAGTGCAGTGGTGCGATCTCGGCTCACTGCAACCTCTGTCTCTCGGGTTCAAGTGATTCTCGTGCCTCAGTCTCCCGAGTGGCTGGGACTACAGGCGTGTGCCACCATGCCAGACTAATTTTTGTATTTTCAGTAGAGTCGGGGTTTCACCATGTTGGCCAGGCTGGTCTCGAACTCCTGATCTCAAGTGATCCGCCCATCTCGGCCTCCAAAGTGCTGGGATTACAGGCGTGAGACACCACGCCCAGTACCAAATCCTCTATTTTGGTGTAGTGGCCACTGACATAGTCAATGCTAGCTTCTCTGACTTTGCTCCGGAACCAAATCAGTGCTAAATCAGCCCTGGAAAGAAAGCAACGGAGACTCAGGCCACTGACGCTCACACCTCCCGCCAGCATCCCAGCTCACCTGGCGGCAGGAAGAGCGTGGCGCGCACCCGGCCCGCGCGCACCGACTCGCGCCGCACCCCCGGCGGGAGGAAGAGGCGCTCGTGCCGCGCCTGGCACAGCAGCCGTCCGGGTTCGGGGTCGTGGCCGTCCAGTACCTCCAACTCCACGACAAAGGGAATCTCTACGTCCCGCTTCAGGAAGCGCCAAAAAGGCTTCTCGGGTTCCAGGGCCCAAAGCAGCCCCATGGGCTCGAGCCCCGCGAAGCTGCCGCCCAGCGCGGGCGCGCGCTCCAGGTCCAGTTCGCCGCGGGCGTCGGCGCAGTAGCGCGCGTGGGCCCGGAAGAGCGCGCCCTTCTCGTCGCGCAGGGACGCGCGCAGCGTGACCCGCTGCTCTGGGGCCAGGCCGCGCACTGCAATGCGCACCGGCTCGTTCCAGCAGCAGCGGCCCGGGGGCTCCAGGATTAGCGTTGCTGACATCTTGGAGCCGGAGCGGGGAATCCAAAGGTCGAGGCCCGAGGCCCGTCCAAGATCGTGGCAAGCGCGCCGAATGTCCAGAGGGCGTCTGGCGTCCCCTGGTGCCGGGAGCTGCCGGTGGCTGAGCAGTCCCAGAAAGCGCTTGGGACTTCAGACCGGTTAACCCGGCGCTCTGGACTCGTGTGAGGCAAAAGTAGCCAGGCTGCTCTCCAGGATCGTCTCCTTGGGCCCCGGGGCGCGCAAGGTGTGGCGCCCAACCCACCCCTTAGAAAGCCTCTCTGCCTCACAGCACCCTCGGTTGTTGGAATGAAAGTTGTTGGATGATCGATTTGTGGTGAAACCAGAGGCGAATGAGATCAAGCCAAATTCCAGCCTTTCATGGGTTCCATGGACGGTTTTGTTTGTTTTTAACTTTTTTTTTTTTTTTGAAACGGGAATCTCACTCTGTCGCCCAGGCTGGAGTGCAGTGCCGCTTCGGCTCACTGCAACCTCCGCCTCCCGGGTTCAGGCTATTCTCTTGCCTCAGCCTCCTGAGTAGCTGGGATTACAGGCGCACGCCACCACGCCAGGCTAATTTTTATATTTTTAGCAGAGACGGCGTTACACCATGTTGGCCAGGCTGGTCTTGAACTCCTGACTTCAAGTGATCTTCCCGCCTCAGCCTCCCAAAGTGCTAGGGTTTACAGGCGTGAGCCGCTGCGCCCTGCCTGCTTTTTGTTGTTGTTGTTGTTTTTATTTGAGACAGGGTCGCTGTCATCCAGGCTGCAAAGCGGTGGCTCTATCTAGAGTCACTGCAGCCTCGACCTCCCAGGCTCAACTGATCCTCCTGTCTCAGCCTTTGGAGTATCTGTGACTACAGACAGCGCACCACCAATGCGGCGCTCATTTTTAAATATTTATTTTTAGAGAGGAGGTGTCACCCTGATTCCTAGGCTGGTCTCGAACTCCTGAGCACAAACTATCCTCCCGCCTCTGTAATCCCAAAGTGCTAGGACTGTAGGTGTGAGCTACCTACCGTGCCTGGCCCTCCATGTCAGTTTATTTAAAAAGCTTTTTAATGAAATATAATATAGGCCAGGCACAGTGGCTCACGCCTGTAATCCCAGCACTTTGGGAGGCCGAGGTGGGCAGATCACTTGAGGTCAGGAGATCAAGACCAGCCTGGCCAACATGGTGAAACCCTGTCTCTACTAAAATACAAAAATTAGCGGGTCGTGATGGTGCACATCTGTAGTCTCAGCTACAGGGGAGGCTGAGGCAGAAGAATTGCTTGAACCTGGCAGGCAGAGGTTGCAGTAAGCTGAGATCACACACCACTGCACTCCAGCCTGGGTGACAGAGCGAAACTCTGTCTCAAAAAAAAAAAAAAGAAGAGGAAAGAGAAGAAAGGAAGGAAGGAAGGAAAAAAAGAAAAGAGAAAAGAAGGAAAGAAAAAGAAAGGAAGGAAGGAGGAAGGAAAGCGAAAAAGAGAAAGAAAGGGAAAGAAAGGAGAGGGAAGAAAGGAAGGGAAAGAAAGAAAGAAAGGAAGCAAGCAAGCAAGCAAAACTATTGGAGATAGTAAAAAGATAAGTAATTGCCAGGGGTTGTGGGAAGGGAAGGATGAATAGTTGGAACACAGACAATTTTTAGGGCAATGAAACTATTCTATATGATACTATAATGGTGGATACATGTCATTATATGTTTGTCCAAAACTATAGATGTAGAACAATCACCAAGAGTGAACTCTAAAGCAAACTAGAGATTTGGGGTGATAATGATATGTCAGTGAAGGTTAATCAGTTGTAACAGGTGGACCATTCTGGTGGGGGATGTTGATAGTGGAGGTGAGGGAACTATGCATGTCTTAGGGGGCACAGGGAGTATATGGGAAATCTCTACCTTCTGCTCAATTTTGCTATGAACCTAAAACTGCTTTAAAATATAAGATGTAAAAAAAAAAAAAAAAAAAAAAGTAAACCACCCAGATAGCTCAGTTGGTAGAGCATCGGACTTAATCTGAGGGTCCAGGGTTCATGTTCCTGTTCCTTAATTTTTTTTATCTTTTTAATTAAACACAAAAAAGAAAAGTAAATTTATTGGATGGAAAATCAAGAGTAGGTGTGGCTTAACATTTGATTGATCCAATGGCTAAATGATGACACCAGGAACCTCTTCTTTCTGTCTTCTCTGCCATTAATAACATCATAAGGTGGCTGTCAGCTAATTGTGGCCTCATCCTTTTTTGCTCATATTGAGTAGGAGGGAGAAGATTCTGGTTTCTAAGAAAGGTCTAAGTCACATATTTTCTCCTGTCATGGAATGTTGAAATTGGCTTAAACCAAATGGAGATTGCCACCATTGCCCCTGGGATCAGGGTGGAGTTAGCATTCCCCAGAACCCACAGCTGCAGGGGGAGGGGCAATAAAATCAGGAATTCTCCTAAAAGAAGTGTAATATATGCTGAGCAGGTACCTGACATGAGTGTGGCAGAGGAACTTCGCATGACGGTACTGATGGCTTTTTGAAATCCAGGGCAAGAAAGGACACTTTTAAAATTTAGAGAAATAGGCTGGGCTCGGTGGCTCACACCTGTAATCCCAGCACCTTGGGAGGCTGAAGCAGGTGGACCACTTGAGGTCAGGAGTTCGAGACCAGCCTGGCCAACATGGTGAAACCCTGTCTCTACTAAAAATACAAAAATTAGCCAGCGTGGTGGTGTGCATCTTTAATCCCAGCTACTCGAGAGGCTGAGGCAGGAGAATCGCTTGAACCCAGGAAGCAGAGGTTGCAGTGAGCCGAGATCACTCCATTGCACTCCAGCCTGGGCGACAAAAATGAAACTCCGTCTCAAAACAAAAACAAAAAGAAAAAAAAATTAGAGAAATAAAATATGGGTCTAATAGGAGTTATGATTATTAATGGGGCAAATTAAGGAATTTGGAAGTTGGAGACTGACTTTGACAAGACTGGTATATTTAGATTTGAACACAGAATTTGACGTAAAATATATGTTGGAAAACAAGAAAATAATTAAGAACATTAGCAGTATTTTACTGCTAGATAATTCTCCCCCAGTTTATCTTCAATCCTCAAAATCAAGTGGGAATGGGAGGTCCCATGGAAACAAGTCAGGGGAGATAAGGTAAATCCACTGGTGTTCCTAGCAGAAATTTTACTGATAATCAGAATAGTAATAAGTATTGAAATAAAGCAAAAACAAGTGGATGGGCCAGGTGTGGTGGCTCATTCCTGTAATCCTAGCACTTTGGGAGGCCAAGGTGGGCAGATCACTTGAGGCCAGGAGTTCGAGACCAACCTGGCCAATGTGGGAAAACCCCATCTGTACTAAAAATGCAAAAAGTAGCCGGGTGTGGTGGCCCACGCCTGTAGTCCCAGCAATGTCCCGGGAGGCTAAGGCAAGAAGATTCCTTGAACCCAGGAGGCAGAAGTGGCAGTGAACCAAGATGGCGTCACTACACTCCAGCTAGGGTGACAGAGCAAGATTCTGTCTCAAAAAAAAAAAAAAAAAAGTGGATGTTGCCAAAAGGGGAGCGGGGGGAGCAAGAAGTCTGTGTCAAAATATATCTTATTTTTGATTAGTCTCCAAACAAGTGTGCAAATACTCCTGTCAGTAGGCTCAATCAACAGTCTATCTTGACACCCTGAAGCTAATGCAGAGAAAAAATGCCCAAGAATGACTGGCAGCTGATCTATTTGGTTTTTTTTTTACACCAGGCAGAGAATCATCTAATTTTTCTGTATTAGGGAGGAAATTGAGTAAACTCAATATTCTGTGGTAATATCACCATAAAACTGAGACAAAAATAGAAACAAATAATTGAACACTCATGGACTTCAGTATGGAACTAAAAAACAAAATGTTTTGCCAGGCATGGTGGCTCACACTTGTAATCCCAGCACTTTGGGAGACCCAGGTGGGAAGACTGCTTGAGGCCAGAAGTTTGAAACCAGCCTGGGCAACAGAGCAAGATTCCAGCTCTACAAAAAATTAGGCAGGTGTGGTAGTGCATACCTGCAGTCTCAGCTACTCAGGAGGGCTGGGATGGGAAGATGGCTTGAGCCCAGAAGTTTGAGGCTGCAATGGAGCTATGATCACACCAATGCACTGCAGCTCTGGGCATCAGAACAAGACTCTGTCCCTAAAACAATTTTTTTTTTTTTTTTGAGACAGCGTCTCACTGTGTCGCCCAGGTTGGAGTGCAGTGGTGCAACTTGGGTCACTGCAACCTCCACCTCCTGGGTTGAAGCAGTTCTCGTGTCTCAGCCTCCCAAGTAGCTGGGACTACAGGTGCATGCCACCACTCCCAGCTAATTTTTTGTATTTTTAGTAGAGGCAGGGTTTTACCATGTTGGCTGGTCTGGTCTCCAACTCCCGAACTCGGATGATCCTCCTGCCTCGGCCTCCCAAAGTGCTGGGATTACAGGCATGAACCACTGAGCCTGGCCTCTAAAAAAATTTTTTTTTTCTTTTTGAGACAGAACCTCGCCTTGTTACCCAGGCTGGAGTGCAATGGCACGATCTCGGCTCACCGCAAACTCTGCCTCCTGGGTTCAAGTGATTCTCCTGCCTCAGCCTTCCTGAGTAGCTGGGATTACAGGCATGTGCCACCACGCCCAGCTAATTTTGTATGTTTAGTAGAGACAGGTTTTCTCCATGTTGGTCAGGCTGATCCATCTGATCCATCTGATCCTCAGGTGATCCATCTGCCTCGGCCTCCCAAAGTGCTGGGATTACAGGAGTGAGCCAATGTGCCTGGCCTAAAAAATTATTTTAAGTAAAAATAAAAACTAAATGTTTTCCTTGAGAAAAGAATAAATCACACTGGTTTGGCAGTTTACATGTTCTTTTTTTTTTTTTTGAGACAGAGTCTCACTGTGTCACCCAGGCCGGAATGCAGTGGCACAATCTCGGCTCACTGCAACTTCTGCCTCCTGGGTTCAAGCAATTCTCCTGCCTTAGCCTCCCGAGTAGCTAGGATTACAGGCACCCACCACCATACCCATCTAATTTTTGTATTTTTAGTAGAGGCAGGTTTCACCATGTTGGCCAGGCTGGTTTCAAACTCCTGACCTCAGGTGATCCGCCTCTCTCAGCCTCCCAAAGATTATAATAAAAGTAATCTTTTTACTATAGATAAAAAGCCTTTGGGCTGGGTGCCGTGGCTCACACCTAGAATCCCAGCACTTTGGGAGGCAGAGGCGGGCAGATGGCTTGAGGTCGGGAGTTTCAGACCAACCTGGCCAATATGATGAAATCCCATCTCTACTAATAATACAAAACTTAGCCAGGTGTGGTGGTGGGCGCCTGTGATCCCAGCTGCTTGGGAGGCTGACACAGGAGAATCGCTTGAACCCGGAAGGTGAAGGTTGCAGTGAGCCGAGATCGCGCCACAGCATTCCAGCCTGGGTCATAGAGCGAGACTCTGTCTCAAAAACAAACAAAAAACTAGGCCTATAAATTAAAGCTGACCTCTTGCCTGTGTAACTGGAGTTGGTTATGTATTTCACTGACAGGTACTGGTCATAAACCTGTTTATCAGTGTTTAACAGATGTAGAACAAAGAGTGGAATCAATGATTCTCTATCAGACCCTAAAGCGCCTAACCTTTGTCCCCACCTCATAGTCATCTTAGCTTAGCTACAGCCTCACTGAACAGCAATGGGAATCTTAAGAATGTAACTGCTGCTTCCCCAACTGCTTCTCCCACCTTTTGTGCCACATGTATCCCCCTGTTAGAAAATGGTGCCTCACTGAACCTCCTTCACGACATATTCTCAGTCTATATGGAGCCTGTGTTTCTCAGCTTAAGTCCTGAAACTTGGCTCAGAATAAATCTGTGATTTCTCTAAGTTCTAATGCTGTTATTTCACTTTTCAATCAACATTATAAAAGTTACTTGTCAGAGGCTGGGCATGGTGGCACCTGTAATCCCAGCACTTTAGGAAGCTCACACCTGTAATCCCAGCACTTTAGGAAGCTGAGGTGGGATCAGTTGAGCCCAGGAGTTCAAGACTAGCCTGTGTAACATAGGGAGACCCCATGTCTACAAAAAAATACACACACACACACACACACACACACATTAGCTGGGCATGGTGGTACACCTGTAGTCCCAGTTACTAGGGAGGCTGAGGTGAGAGGATCGTCTGAGCCCGGGAGATCAAGACTGCAGTGAACCGTGATGGCACCACTCCACTCTAGCCTGGGCAACAGTGAGACCCTGTCTCAAAAAAAAAAAAAAAAAAAAAAAGGCCAGGTGCAGTGGCTCACGCCTGTAATCACTTCAGGAGGCCGAGGAGGGTGGATCATGAGGTCAGAAGATCAAGACCGTCCTGGCTAACACGGTGAAACCCAGTCTCTACTAAAAATACAAAAATTAACTGGGTGTGGTGGCCCGCCTCTGTAGTCCTAGCTACTTGGGAGGCTGAGGCAGGAGAATTGCTCAAACCTGGGAGGCGGAGGTTGCAGTGAGCCGAGATCACACCACTGCACTCCAGTCTGGGTGACAGAGCCAAACTCCATCTAAAAAACAAACAAACAAACAAAAATTAGCAGGGCGTGGTGGTGGGTGCCTGTAATCCCAGTTACTTGGGAGGCTGAGGCAGGAGAATAGCTTGAATCTGGAAGGCAGAGGTTGCAGTGAGCCAAGACCACACCAACACTGCACCACTGCACTCCAGCCTGGGCGACAGAGCAAGACTCTGTCTCAAAAAAAAAAAAAAAAAAAGAAAGAAAAAAAAGTTGTTTGTCAGGAATTCTCATTGGTTTAGAGATATAACATCATTTAGTGATTAACTATATACTGTTTAATTCTGGGGTGTATGGCATTTCTCTCTTTTCTTGAGAAGGAGTATCACTCTGTCACTCAGGCTGAAATGCAGTGGTACGATCTCAGCTCACTGCAACCTCTGCCTCCCAGGTTCAAGCAATTTTCGTGCCTCAGCCTCCTGAGTAGCTGGGACTACAGGCATGCACCACTATGCCCAGCTAATTTTTTTTCTTTTTTTTCTTCAAGATGGAGTCTTTCTCTGTCACCCAGGCTGGAGTGCAGTGTTGGTGTGATCTTGGCTCACTGCAACCTCTGCCTTCTGGGTTCAAGCTATTCTCCTGCCTCAGCCTCCCAAGTAACTGGGATTACAGGCGCCCACCACCATGCCCTGCTAATTTTTGTTTGTTTGTTTGTTTGTTTTTTAGATGGAGTTTTGCTCTGTCGCCCAGGCTGAAGTGCAGTGGTGTGATCTCGGCTCACTGCAACCTCTGCCTCCCAGGTTCAAGCGATTCTTCTGCCTCAGCCTCCTAAGTAGCTAGGACTACAGGGGCAGGCCACCACATCCGGCTAATTTTTGTATTTTTAGTAGAGACCGGGTTTCACCATATTGGCCAGGCTGTTCTCAAACTCCTGACCTCGTGATCCACTCGCCTCAGCCTCCCGAAGTGCTGGGATTACATGCATGAGCCACCGGACCTGGCCTTTTTTTTTTTTCTATTTTTAGTGGAGATAGGGTTTTACCATGTTGGCCAGGCTGGTCTCAAACTCCTGACCTCATGATCTGAACTCTGGATCGTCAGCCTCCCAAAGTGCTAGGATTACAGGCGTGAATCACTGCACACAGCCTAATTTTTGTATTTTTAGTAGAGATGTGGTTTCACCATATTGCCAGGCTGTTCTTGAACTCCTGACCTCGTGATCTGCCCACCTCAGCCTCCCAAAGTGCAGGATTACAGGTGTGAGCCACCATGCCCGGCCTGGGTATATGGCATTTCATGCCTCCTTGGCATTGCTTAATCTAGAGCCCACATTGCAAGTGGTTTCAAGAGATAATTAGTTCAACTAGGAGTGAGATGTGACAGCTATCATATTTTAAGTGCTTCTCTGGGTCTGATAATTTAAAGGGGCTTGCATTTCTCGGATAAAAAGGCTCTTTTTCTTTTTCCTTCCTCATGACTATAGTTAATAGTGTATTGTATACTTGAAATTTCCTAAGACAGTAGATCTTAAGTGTTGCTATGGTCTGAATGTTTGTGTCCCCTACCCAGCCTAAATTCAAATGTTAGAACCCATCAAAGGACAAAATTACAATTAATTTAGTTCAAAATCTCAATTAAAAAAAAATTCTTAATTGGCTTTATTGCGATTCTAAGATCAGGCAACACTTCATTCCATAAAACAGAGTAAGTTTCAGATGAGCTGAGCAGCAGTTGGCTTTTATAGACAGAGAAGAGCTGAAGACAGCAGAAGCAAAGAACAGAGAGCCTCCTGGTCATTTCAAAACTATTTTTCTTGTAAGGTGGGCATCAAGGAGACAGAACAACAGAAAAGTAACTGATTAGTTACTTCAGGCTAATTTTGTTTTACTTTTTCATTATTATTATCTTTTATTTTTAATAGAGACAGGGTCTCACTGTATAGCTCAGGCTGGTCTGGAACTCCTGGGCTCAACAATCGGCCTCCCAAAGTGCTAGGATTACAGGTGTGAGCCACCGCGCAGGACAAGGCCTTTTTTTTTTTTTTTTTTTTTTTTTGAGCTGGAGTCTCACCCTGTTGCCCAGGCTGGAGTGCAGCAGCACTATCTCAGTTCACTGCAACCACTGCTTCTCTGGTTCAAGCGGTTCTCCTGCCTCTGTCTCCTGAGTAGCTGAGATTACAGGACCCCACCACCATGCCTGGCTATTTTTTTTTTATTTTTCATAGAAACAGGGTTTCACCATATTGGGCAGGCTGGTCTCCAACTCCTGGTCTCTAGTGATCCGCCTGCCTTGGGCTCCCAAAGTGCCAGTATTACATGCGTGAGCCACCATGCCCAGCTGGCTAATTCTTTTGTGTTGGGATTAAAGCAGTGGGGAACTTCATTGTCATGACAATTGAAGATCAAAACTGGCATGTTTGGGAAATGGGCTGTTATTTCTCTCCTGATTTCTCAGAAGACCAGGTAACACTTCAGTTTAGGTTGGGTGAAACTTTAGCATGGGTGACGTCATTTTGGTTTTTAGTCTTGTCTGTTGGGGCCTAGTGCTAGAGCCTACTCCAAAACAATGGCCTTAGTGGGGCATGGTGGTGCATGCCTGTAATCCCAGCTACTAGGGAGGCTGAGGCACAGGAATTGCTTGAACCTGGGAGGCGGAGGTTGCAGTGTGCCAAGATTGCGCTGCTGCACTCCAGCCTGGGGGACAGAGCAAGACTCTATCTCAAAAAAAAAAAAAAAAAAAAAAAAAAAAGAGCAAAACAATGGTCTCCTATACTTTTTTTTTTCATTCCCTTCCCTGTGTATCCTCCACAAGAATAATTTTTATTTAACAAACCTAATACCCAATGTGATAGTACTGTTTTCTTTTTATTTTTTTTTGGAGGTCTAGTCCCACCAGTTGCCCAGGCTGGAGTGCAGTGACGCGATCCCGGCTCACTGGACCTCGGCCTCCTGGGTTCCAAGTGATTCTCCTGCCTCAGCCTCCCCCGTAGCTGGGATTACAGGTGAGTGCTACCAGCCCGACTAATTATTTTTTGGATTTTTAGTAGAGACAGGGTCTCACCATGTTGCCCAGGCTGGTCTTGAACTCCTGAGCCCAGGTAATCCTCCCACCTCAGCCTCCCAAAGTACTGGGATGACAGGTGTGAGCCACCATGCCAAGCCTCAATGTGATAGGTGGGGACTTGGCACCTGGGGGAGAACAAGGGGAGGCACAGGACCCCAGAAAGTGTCCTGAGCAGGAGGCTTGTGTCCTTGGGGGCGGGGCACCAGCTCTGGTGCTGACCTGTCCTTGCCCTGACCTGGGCCTGTCCTGCTGGGCCAGGCAGGGGCTATGGCAAGTGAGCGAGACAAGGTGGCCAGGCCATGAGCCAGGAACAGTGGGAGTCAGGAATGCCGGAAAGTGTGTGCCCCGGTGTGGAAACCCTGGATAGGGCCCATGGGGGATGGAAGGGAGCTGGTGGGGGAGCTGCCCACAGAGATAGGCCTGGGTGGCACTCAAGAGGTGTGGGGGTCAGGGCCCCAGACTCATGGCATGAGACAGGCATGGGGTGTTGGGGGTCTGGGTGAGGGTGTTGACAAACTGCCAGGCTGGAGCTGGGGGTGTCTGGAGGGCCCAAGGTGTTATGGGATCAGGAAGTGGGGGACACTGGAGTGTTTATGGGGTGCTAGAACAGCTGTGGGATGCACTGGTCTAAGTTGGGGGTGACAGTGGTTGGGACGTGGGGAGGTTGATTTGTATAGGCACAGGGGATTGTGGGAATGGGGGCTCGGAGGGTCTCAAAAATGGGGCCCAAGCTCAGGAGCAGGCAAATGAGGATGAGGGAGGGGATGCTGAAGGTTAGAATGAAGGCTCTGCCTCCTCTGAGCTTGGAGCCTGGGAAAGGGGCCAGGGTGGGTTTATGATGGTACAGGCAGTGCTGGGGGCTCCCAACAGGCCCCGGGCAAGGAAGAGGCTGCAGAATGCCCGCTGTGCCATTGCAGAGCAATTACACTGAGACAGTAGTGTTTGCAGCACAGAAAGAGCTTCATGATCACAGGGCACCTAGCAAGGTGATGGGAGGACACCCTGAAATCCATCTCCTTGAAGAATTCTGGGCTGGGGTTGTTACCAGTGGAAAGCGTCTGAGTTACTGGTGGCGAATCTGTACAGGTCTGCAGCAACTTCAGTTCTTGCCTCCTCAGAAGAAAGAATTTGACTGAGGGGCATAAGGCAGAAAAAGAGATGGAGTTACGTTTCAGAGCAGGAGTGGAAGTTTATTTAAAAAGTCTTTAGAACATGAAAGAAAGGAAAGTTTACTTGGAAGAGACCCGACCGGGCACCTGAAGGTCAAGAGCCCCGTTTAACTGTGATCCTAGGACTTTATAGGCTCGCCTCTTTCTCATGATTCTTCTCTTAGGGTGGGCTGCCCTCATGCTCTGTGCCCTCCTTACCCTTGGGAAGAGAGCATGCACAGTGTATTTAGGAAGTTGTATGCATGCCCATCTGAGGCTTTCTTCCCTTTTCCAGTGGAGTGTCCTGGAAAGGTCATACGTTGCCATTTTGCCTGATTTTTGTGTGTGTGTGTGTGTGTGTGTGTGTGTGTGTGTGTGTGTGATGGAGATTTGCTCTTGTTACCCGGGCTGGATTACAATGGCATGGTCTCAGTTCACTGCAACCTCTACCTCCCGGGTTCAAGTGATTCTCCTGCCTCAGCCTCTCGAGTAGCAGGGAATACAGGTGTGAGCCACTACACCCAGCTAATTTTTGTATTTGTCGTAGAGACAGGGTTTCACCATGTTGGCCAGGCTGGTCTCGAACTCCTGACCTCAGGTGACCCACCCACCTCAGCCTCCCAAAGTGCTGGGATTACAGATGTGAGCCGCCGCGCCCGGCCTGCCATTTTGTCTCTTAATGCACATGCCCAGGAAGTTGCTTCTCCCTGGTGCCTGCATTCAATTAACACTTTAATGTTAACAGCTGTGGATCATCAGGAGCTTGTCTCACTCTGGTGATCTGGCATGGACTGCGAATTTTCATTTTTAGAGAGGCAATGGGATAACTGTCCAACCATCACCTGACATTCCTAGTGGGTGAGGGAGAAAAGCCCTCTCCTTCCCTGCTCATGTCTATCTGACTACCTGTAACAGGGTTTTTAAAGGGATCATGGAGGGTGAAGGGCTAGAAAATTGGGGTCATTGATTGGTTGGGGTAAAGGGGATTAAGTTTTCGGGAGGTGGAAACTGCTTTTTTTTTTTTTTTTTTTTTGAGACGGAGTCTCACTCTGTCACCCATGCTGGAGTGAAATGACGTGATGTTGGCTCACTGTAACCTCTGCCTCCCAGGTTTAAGTGATTCTCCTGCCTCAGCCTCTCAACCTCCAAGTAGCTGGGACTACAGACACATGCCACCACACTCTGCTAATTTTTGTATTTTTAGTAGAGGCAGGGTTTCACTATGTTGGCCAGGCTGGTTTCGAACTCCTGACCTTGTGACCCGCCGGCCTCAGCCTCCCAAAGCGCTGGGATTATAGGCGTGAGCCACCGAGCCCGGCCAAAACTGCATTCTTTAGTGAGTTCCTGTGGGGTCCTTCTGACAAGCTGGCATCAGCAGTTTCGTTGGTGGCTGACGTGACACCTCGGTTCTTGTCTTCTTGATTTAAAAGAATTTAAACGAGACACACAGCGAAAGAAGTGCAGCATAGAGTAATTTATTGCAAAGGAAAAAGAATATTTTGAAAGTTACGTGCAGAATGGATGGTATACCATGAGAGAGGATTCAAGGCAGGCTGCTCATAAGGTGAGCCAGCAGACACTGGCAGTAGGGAGACTCCCTATATGGGAGTCTTACATGATTATCCGTAAGGTGGTGGGAAGAGGTGTTGCTAGTAGGCATGTTCTGGGTGGTCTTCTGGGCGCACATGCGCAGTAGCTGTACATGCTTGTTCATATGTCACATGCCTCACTAGCATATTACATCTCCACGTAGGGCTGTCTTCTACTATTATAATGAGCAAAATATCCGTTTGAGGACAGGTAACATCAAAATGCTCATGCTGTCTATGGGGGAAATTCCCTACTGAAGATAGCTTTGCTTGAATGAGCTCAATTACAATGCGAATGCTGAGGCTCACTGTGTTGACTGTACGGGTGCCATGGTCGCTGCATCCCGAGAACACGGTCACTTCCTTAACTACCTATCCTGCCTCAGTTTCACTGGTGCGCAGGACCTGAAAGAATATCTCGAATGGAAATGTTAACATTTTATAATGTTCAAGTTGTTATCTATAGAGCAGTGAAGGGGAACTATGACCTTGTGACAGGGTCTATGTGACTCTGGAGCAACAGGCAGCAAACAGCTCTGAACAAGTGGGTCAGAGAGCAGCTGACTCCATGACCAATGTGTGTGCGACAAGCTGGGCTGATTTGCATGTTGCCCCCTCCCTTCTTCCCTGAGTAATTTTATAAAGTTGATAGGGAAGGTTTCAGTGGGATCTTGGCCAGTCTCATAAAGGAGGCTGTTCTGAGGGGCTGGGAAGGAGGCCTCATGAGAGGAGGAAGGGCTCCCAGGGAAGGGCGTGGGCCAGGGTGCCTGATGCTGGGGTGGAGGGGAGGGCGCTATTAGCTTCAGCATGTGCAAAGAAGGCGGCTTGGGGATTCTGAGTGGTTGGGGTGGTACTGTGGGAGGGGGGTCACCTGCAGAGAAGGGGCAACAGGAGGTGGGAGGCCCTGGTAAAGATTCAATTCCCCAAGTGGCCCAGATGCTCTCAAAATGACTTGCCTCAGGCACTGTCCACCACCAAAAAAATCTCAGCACTCTCTCTTGCTATTTAATCAGATAAAGCCCCAGGATCTGAAGCCCCAGGTTCAGATCCTGCCTTGTCATTGGCTTGCAGGATCTATGACCTTGGTAAATGGCTTTGCCCCTTGCCTCAATTTCTTTTTCTGCAGAATGTGACAGGAATGTTCTCTACTTCCTGGTGGTGTTTAAAATATTAAATCATAATTAGCTCTAATAGCTAACACATTGAAGCCTGATGCCCAGGGCGTGATGCATGATTGTTAATTCCTCCCAACAAGATGCGATTGTTGTTATACCCATTGTATGGATGAGGAAATTGAGGCCTGGGACCCCGGAGATACACACACACACACACACACACATCACGAGGCATTTGGGAAGTGACTGTCATGATGGTGGCACCCTCATTAATGGGATTGGTGCCCTTATAAAACAGGTTGAAGAGAACTGCCTCACTCCTTCCACTAGGTAGGACACAAGATGGTGCCATCTATGAGGAACAGGCCCTCACCGGACACCAGATCTGCTGATGCCTTGATCTTGGATTTCCTAGCCTCCAAAACTGTGAGCAATACATTTGTTTTTTGTAAATTACCCAGTCTTAAGACATTTTGTTACAGCAGTTAACAGACTAAGACAAGTGTCCTCACTACCGAAAAAAAAAAAAAGAGAGAGAAAGATGTGAGGTGACAGATAGGTTAATTACCTGGATTGCAGGAATCCTTTCACAGTGTGTTCATATACACATATCAAAACACCATGTTGGGTTGGCACAATGGTTCCCGCCTATACTCCCAGCACTTTGAGAGGCCACCGTGGGAGTGTAACTAAGCAGGTTAGCAGCTTAGCCTCAAATCTTAAGACTTTTTTTTTCCTTTCCCCCTTTCTCCTCCCCCAACGAGTCTCAAGATATAACTCTGAGACCAGCTGCATACGTGTTTCCTTTCATCTTGAAATACAGCCTCGGAATGTGCTGAACCTCCATGCCCTTTCTTTTCCCATTCTATGCTTTCATGCCTCGTGCACATGTATTTACCTAGATGCTTGTTAAGTACACACCATTACCTGGTCATACATTTCCTTCAGCTTCAGGGGCTGGATCTGGATATGGACCAGACACCTCTAGCCACAATGATGGCACTGGCTCCTTCACCAGATGAAACAATACTTCAAGACAAGCCATTGGAGCAGGTCACGCCACCTGACAACTCCTAGTTCTGCTGCCTCTTCTGCACTCCAAACTCTCCAAAAACTCCTGGATTCCCTTCACAAATTGAAGAGTGGAAATATTTGCAAATAATTACACTCACTCCTCCCCTTGCTAGCATGGATAATAAAACTCACTCTCTTTATCACACCTCACTCTTACTATATTGGCTTCTTTTTACAAGTGGCAAGCAGTTGGACCCTTTTACTGATTACAGGAGGATCACTTGAGGCCAGGAGTTCGAGACCAGCCTGGCAACATAATAAGACCCTGTTTCTGCAAAAAGTTAAAAATTAGCTGGGCATGGTGGCAAGTGCCTATAGTCTCAGCTACTCAGGAGGCTGAAGTGGGAGAATGGGTTTAGCCCCCAGGGGTTTGAGGCTGCAATAAGCTATGATAGTGCCACTGCACTCCAGCCTGGTCAGAGCCTGACTCTTAAAAACAAAAACAACCCTCACCCCCACCCATCACTATGTACACTTTATTTTTTGAGATAGGGTCTCACTCTGTTGTCCAGGCTAGAGTGCAGTAACAATCTTGGCTCACTGCAACCTCCACTTCCCAGGTTCAAGTGATTCACCCACCTCAGCCTCCCAAGTAGCTGGGACTATAGGTGCACACCACCACGCCTGGCAAATTTTTGTATTTTTTGGTAGAGATGGAGTTTTACCATGTTGGCCAGGCTGCTCTCGAACTCCTGACTTCAAGTGATCCACCCACCTCGGCCTCCCAAAGTGATGGAATTACAGGCGTGAGCTACCGTGCCTAGTCCACGTTGTACACTTGAAATATGCTTTTAAAAACCATGCCCATTGGACTTGGGTATTGGTTACGTGGTGGTTCCCTTTAAAATTATTCATGATGGTCAGGTGCAGTGGTGCATGCCTGTAATCCCAGCACTTTGGGAGAGGCCAAGGTGGGAAGATTGCCTGAGCCCAGGAGTTTAAGACCAGCAGGGGCAACACAGGGAGACACCATCTCTTTTTTTTTTTTTTGAGACTGAGTTTCGCCCTTTTGCCCAGGCTGGAGTGCGGTGGCATGATCTCGGCTCACCACAACCTCCGCCTTCCGGTTTCAAGTCATTCGCCCACCACAGCGTCCCAAGTAGCTAGGATTACAGGCGCGTGCCACCACACCTGGATAATTTTTATTTTATTTTATTTTATTGAGACGGAGTATCGCTCTGCAGCCCAGGCTAGAGTGCAGTGACATGATCTCGGCTCACTGCAAACTCCACCTCCCAGGTTCATGCCATTCTCTTGTCTCAGTCTCCCGAGTAGCTGGGACTACAGGAGTCCGCCACCACACCCCGCTAATTTTTTGTATTTTTAGTAGAGACGGGGTTTCATCATATTGGTCAGGCTGGTCTCCAACTCTTGACCTCAGGCGATCTGCCCGCCTTGGCCTCCCAAAGCGCCGGGATTACAGGCATAAGCCACTGCACCCGACCTCTATTTTAAAATAAATAAATGAATCATTGTGGAGCATGTGAGTTTAATGACCTTTTCTGTGTATTTTACAAAGTTCACAGTGTGCATGGGTTGAAAATGAAAAGAAAGATGCCTGTCAAATAACTAATAAAGACTAACTAGGCTGGGCCCGGTTGCTTATGCCTGTAATCCAAGCAGTTTGGTAGGCCAAGATGGGCGGATTGCTTGAGACCAGGAGTTTGAGACCAGCCTGGGCAACATGGTGAAACCCTGTCTCTGCAAAAATACAAAAATGAGCTGGGCATGGTGGCATGTGTCTGCAGTCCCAGCTACTCAGGGGGCTGAGGTGGGAAGATCACTTGAGCCTTAGAGATTGAGACTGTAGTGAGCCGAGATCATGTCACTGCCACTGCACTCTAGCCTAGGTGACAGAGTTAGATCCTGTCTCAAAAAAAAAAAAAAAAGAAGAAATGTCAAGAGGCTGATAGGTAATCTGAACCCCTGTGGTGCTTTTTAAAATTTTTCATGTTATTAAAACATTTTTTTGCCAGGCACGGTGGATCATGCCTATAATTCCGGCACTTTGGGAGGCCAAGCCGGGTGGATCACCTGAGGTCAGGAGTTCAAGACCAGCCTGACCAACACGGCAAAACCCCATCTCTACTAACAATACAAAATTTAGCTGGGCATGGTGGTGGGCACCTGTAATCCCAGCTACTTGGTAGGCTGAGGCAGAAGAATCACTAGAACCCAGGAGGTGGAGGTCGCAGTGAGCCAAGATTAAGCCATTGTAGTGTAGCCTGGGCAACACAGTGAGACTCCGTCTCAAAAAAAATTGTTTTTATAAGATGGTGTCCCACTATGTTACCCAGGCTGGTCTTGAACTCCTAGGCTCAAGCAATCCTATTGCCTCAGCCTCCCATGTAGCTGGGATTACAGGCATGTGCTTCTACACCCACCAACTCATCTGCGGTGCTTCTGAATCTAATATTCACCAGCCTAAATTTCTAAGAATGGGCAATAGGGTCCCTAAGGTCTCAAAAGGGCTTCAGCAGACTCAAGTTTGGGATCCAGCATCAGTAAACTATTGCACTTTTATTCTAAGAGATCATATATTATATAATCGCAAGGAAAAAGATAAAACAGTATGACCTGAAATTTTGTGTTGTGCCCTGGCATCTTGGGGTGGGACTTGGTCAGGCCAGCTATGGGAACTGTCCCAGATTGCATCATCTCTGTAAGAGTTCTCAGAGCCTCAGGTCATGCATACTCTAAATGGGGCTCCGTGCCCTGCACTGGCATTCTTGTGGAAGTTTGGACAGACGTGGCACCAGCTGCATTCCTGGGTTGCAGAGTACCACAGGAGGTAGCTTCATCTCAGGATATCCGCTCTCTACTATAGATTTGGTTATATTCTACTGCTACAAAACCATGAATTCCTTCAGAAAAAAGGTGCCGGAAGCTGGCAGTGGTGGCTCATGCCTGTAATTTCAGCACTTTGGGAGGCTGAGGCAGGAGGAATGTTTGAGCTCAGTAATTCAAGACTAGCCTGGGCAACATTGGGAGACTCCATCTGTACAAAAAATTAAAAATTAGCCAGGCATGGTAGTGTATGCCTGTGGTCTCAGCTGCTAGGGAGGCTGAGGTGGGAGGATTGCTTAAACCTACAAGGTTGAGGCTGCAGTGAGCCGTGACTGTGCCACTGCACTCCAGCCTGGGCAACAGAGTGAGACCCTGCCTCCAAAAAAAAAAAAAAAAAAAAGGAAAGAAAATAAAACAAAGGGTTTTTTTCCTTTAAATACAACTAAGGTTTAAAAAAACCAAGTTTATTGTGGAACTATTTATATCAAGTGTTATAAAGACTGTCTTTTCTTTTTTTTTTTCTGAGACAGTGTCTTGCTGTCGCCCGGGCTGGAGCGCAGTAGCACAATCTTGGCTCACTGCAATCTCTGACTCCTGGGTTCAAGCATTTCTCCCACCTCAGCCTCCCAAGTAGCTGGGACTATAGGCATGTGCCACCATGTCCGGCTATTTGTTTGTAGAGACAGGGTTTTGCCATGTTGCCCAGGCTCGTCTTGAACTCCTGAGCTCAAGCAATCTACCAGTCTTGGCTTCCCAAAGTGCTGGCATTACAAGTGTGAGCCACCATGCCAAGCCTAAATTGTTTTCACATGTGTCATTGTTAAAATCACCTATGTAATTCATCTAAATAATGTTTCATCAGCTTTTGAAACAATTAAATTCTGAAGGTCTTTATATATAAACAGGAAGACAGAATTTATTTGCACTAGGAGAATCCTTATTAATTCAAGGAGAAGATATCAAATAACTAAATATGTATTTGTTTTGAAAAATTTTAGTGGTTTTATATCTAACTAGTAATCAGTTTATAGGCAAGATGTTAACTTCCATTCTTAAAGGAGAAACTCAAATCTGATATACTTTTTTTTTTTTTTAATTAAATTAGTTGCTTTATAAAACATTGTAGATGTCATAATTGTTAACATAACAATTTACCAAACTGTAGTTAACTGGTGCAGTTTGCTGAGCATGTTTTATAAAGGAAAGGAAATGCCAAAACCCTGGTAAAGTTGTTCCATTGCAGCCTAAGAGAACAAAGATTTGTTTCTCAGACACTTAAATCAGTCAAATAAAAATAAGTTTCCCTCCCCCACCTGAAGCACTTCATCAGTAGAAATAGCCTGATAAATAACTAGACAGTCTTTGCACTGAAGAGATTCCACAACATGTAATGCAATAATGGAAAGGTTACCTTCTTTAGCTTCAAAGTTGGAGGGTTTTGGTCATTTTAATTTTATATCAAACTAGTGCTTTTCAGCCGCAGTATCTTCACTCTGAGAGAAGCAGTCTTCTTCACAATGTATTTTTAATATCCTCATGTTCAATTTTAAGACAAAGCAATTTTAATACTAGGTGCACACCACATGCCCTTGCTGCAAACTGCTTTTCTTGACAAGTTACCAAGTAGTTCAAGGAGGTATGGTTAAGGCTGTATTACTGAATGGTGCTGGTAAATACTACACAGTTTTTTCGTCATGTTGCAACCTTTTGTTTCCAATTTATTTAGTGACTGCTGCTATGAAATCAGATAGCAACAATGACAACATTATTAGGTTTGTTTTGAACTATGATTTAGTAGCAACTTAGGTTCCAATTTTAACCCCTTGGCAGCAAGATCCAAGTTCTCTCATTTGCACATTAGCACCTAAGTGTCAAGGGGTTAAATAACCAGCACAAAATATACTGCACTTCTGATTGTAGCATTTGGCAGAACTGAAAGGAAAGGAAGTTGTGCTACATGTTCAAGGGATTGTGGGCAACATAAAGATGATACCAAGAAAAGATAAAATGTCACATGAAGTCTTCATAGTCTTGTACATATCCTCCATCATAACCACCATAATCTGCCAGATCATCTTTCATGGTGGCTTTTAATCCCCCTCCAGGAACCACACCTTTCTTCTTCTTTTTGGCTTTGCTTTGCTTTTCTTGCTTCTGTTTTTCACTGCAAAGCACAGTCAGTGAATTGGTAATTTTTTTCAAGTCATCAATTTCCAATGAAATACACACATCTCGAACTAAGACTTCCAAAAAACTGGCATAATATAGTGATTTTTCATATTGTGTAATTTTATCTTTTAGTAACTTTCCAAACTCTGTAAAGTCATCTCTTGAAGATGGGTTCATAGCATCTATTCCATAAACTGTATTATTAACACCAAAAGTTTCCTTTGCTAATTCGAGGTCTGACTCTTCCTGTAATTTCTTTAGCCGAAGTTTATCTGCTAATTGTTCTTCTGGTGTTAGCACTTTAGGTTCTTCAGGTTCTTCTAACCTCTTTTTAATTTCTTCTTGCCTTTTCTTCTGTTGCCGTTCTTTCTCTTTTATCTTTTCTGCTATTTTTTTCTTTTCTGAAACTTTTACCTCTGGTTTTACTTCTGCTTCCTCTTTTTTTTCATCATCATCGTCATCCCAGTTATCCTTGACGTCCTCGTCCTCGTCCTCGCCTTCCCAGCGGTCCCCGCCGGCAGTGCCGCCGCCCCCCACCTTCCGCACTGGGTCTTCCACGGAGAACGCGTCCGCGTCCCAGGAGTCCGAGTCCCCTGCCGCCGCCGCCATCTCGAGCCGGGTGTGAGTGTGTGTGAGGGGAAGAGCTAGCCAAATCTGATATACTTTTTATATTATGTGCTTTTCTTCCACAGTAGGTAATCATTTAATTAATTAATTAATTAATTAATTTGTGAGGCAGAGTCTTGCTCTGTTGCCCGGCTGGAGGGTAGTAGTGCAATCTCTTCTCACTATAACCTCCACCTCCTGGGTTCAAGCAATTCTCCTGCCTCAGCCTCCCGAGTACCTAGGACTACAGGTGCACACCACCACGCCTGGCTCATTTTTTGTATTTTAGTAGAGACGGGGTTTCACCACATTGGCCAGGTTGGTCTCAAACTCCTGACCTCAAGTGATCCACCCACCTCAGCCTCCCCAAGTGCTAGGATTACAGGTGTGAGCCACCACGCCTGGCTCATTTATACTCATTCAGTAAATAACTATTGAACTCCATTCATGTACCAGACACTGTTAATTGATGTTACTCACTTTTCCTTTCAGAACTAAAGCCTTATCAGTTGTGTGTGCAGATAGGAAGAAGAAACTTTTTCCACTTCTTCTATTTTCTACAGTTACTCCCTTCCCAAACTGATCAAGTGTACAGTTTATAAAAATCTTAAAAACTCATTCTTACTGGTAAATTCATTTTAATGAGGGGGAGAAACTTTAAGTAGTTATTAAAAAGAAAAGAATGAATACACATACACACACTAAATGTGGCCGATGTTTCCAGGAGAGATTAGCAACGGAGAGGCCAAATGATCAAATAAAAATTACAGTTTTGCTGGGATTGTCCCCTCTTGGCCACCCAAGTGTTTGTGGAAGAAAGTCTGGAGTTGTTTCCAAGCATCCACCTGAGCCATGGCATGAGCCCTGGGCTCCCCTCCGAAGATAATAGCACTGCCCACCAAGGCATGCAGGGAAGCCCGGCACAGCGGGAAGTAAGGAGGCTCAATATAGTGTCCCGCCCCTGCGTAACAGATGATCTGGGGCTTTCTCCTCCCATGGGCCTGCAAGCGTTTACAGGCCTCATTAGCATAGAACTCACTCTTCCAGTTGTGGTCATCCTGACCTACCAGGAACAGGAAGGTGCTCTCTGCCCTTTCCACAGGAATGAAGCTCTTCTGGTCAGGTCCTTCCAAAGGGCTGTTCAGGACATCCACAATGTCTGCATAGCCATCTTTGGTCACCTTGATGCGATTTCTGTTGACGCCCACAGGGGGCAAGGTCTCACCCTTGTAGTGTAAGGTTCCCCCAACATTGGCCACAGAGCCGTTGATGATGACAGCAGCCGTGATGCCCTTCAGGAAAGAGGCCATGGAAAGGCAGAGCTCACCCCCTTTGGAAATTCCAAGCAGCCCAACTCCTGGACCTTTTACCTGAGAAAGGCACAAGGAAAAAGAAGAATGACTCCACAAACAGTGGAATACAGTGAGTTGTGCCCACCCTGGAAGTTACTTGAACCTGAGTCTGAATCTGGGTTCTACCATTTACCCAGATTTGCAACTTTGGGAATTTACCTCCCCTCTCTCTCTTCCTTTCCGCAATTTCTCCATCACCACTCTTGGTGATAACCATGTGGAAGATCTATCAACCGCTCTGGTTTCTCAGTTCCTTAATCTCATATCTCCCATGATCTTTTTCTCTCTCCCACCTGAGCCACCCATTCCCACTGTCATAACTAAACTGAGTCATCATCAACAAGTACATCATTTCATGGCTGGCTGTGGAGGCTCACACCTGTAATCCCAACACTTTGGGAGGCTGAGGCGGGTGGATCACTTGAGGTCAGGAGTTGAGACCAGCCTGGCCAATATGGTGAAACCCCATCTCTACTACAAATACAAAAATTAGCCAGGCAGTAGTGGCATGCACCTGTAGTCCCAGCTACTCGGGAGGCTGAGGCAGGAGAATCGACTGAACCTGGGAGATGCAGGTTGCAGTAAGCCTAGATCATGCCATTGTACTCCAGCCTAGGTGACACAGCAAGACTCATCTCGAAAAAAAAAAAAAAAGAAAGAAGAAACATACTGGAATTTAAAATTGTGTAATACCAACTATATTTACTAGCAGAAAATACAGTAACATAGAATTGCATAGAAACTGTCTTTAAGAGGCCAAGTGTGGTGGATCACGCCTATAATTCCAGCACTCTGGGAGGCCGAGGTGGGCAGATCACTTGAGGTCAGGAGTTTGAGAACAGCCTGGCAAACATGGCAAAACCCTATCTCTACTAAAAAAAAAAAAAAACCAAACATTAGGCCAGGCATAGTGGCTCACGCCTGTAAACGAGCACTTTGGGAGGCCAAAGCGGGTGGATCATTTGAAGTCAGGAGTTCAAGACCAGCCTGACCAATATTGTGAAACCCCACTTCTACTAAAACCACAAAAATTAGCCAGGCATGGTGGCAGGTGCCTGTAATCCCAGCTACTCGGGAAGCTGAGGCACAAGAATCACTTGAACTTGGGATGTGGAGGCTGCAGTAAGCCAAGATCACAACACTGGACTCCAGCCTGGCAATAGAGTGAGACTCCATCACACACAAAAAAAGAAAAAAACTGTAAGAAGTGACTTAAAAAGGTAGTGTGTGTTGGGGTAGGGAACGGCTGCCATGAATGAGCGAACTTCTGTGAACACGCAGACCATTCAAGAAGAGACCTGATACATCATAGCCCGTAAATCTGAGAGAAGAACTAACCTCAGGATGACTGAGCAAGTAGTTCACGGCTTCTTCAAAGTACTCCAGATGGAGGATGTCCATGGTCTTGGGGAGGTCTTCATAGTTATAATAAGCCAGAGCCAGCACAGCAAAACCCTTCCCAGCCAGCAGACTAGCCCGATACTCCAGCAGGCCACCTCCAGTTCCGAACATGTCCACAATCCCAGGAAAGGGCCCAGGTTCTTGGGAAGAAACAAAACAAAACGCAAAGCTAAGCTATTCCTGAAACAGCTGGATGGTTTCTTATCAAGTTAAATACACACTTACCATACATGTGACCCAGCAATCCCACTCCTAGGTTATATCCCCACGAGAAATGAAAACCTGTGTTCATCCAGAAACTTCTGGCAAGTGTTGATAGTGACTTTACTCATTATAGCCAAAGACTGGAAACAACCCATATGTCCTTTGACTGGTGAATGAATCCATTTAATGGTGCACCACCAAGAAACAGCAAGACAGACTGCTACGTACAAGACACAAATGCCTCTCCAGTGCACTCAACAGAATGCACTTATTCAACGGAGACAGACTCAAAAGGGTACTCATTCTGAATGACTCCACCTACTGAATATTTTTACCATTTAAAGGTTTGTATTTCACACAAGAAAAATAAATAACGCAGGCCGGGTGCAGTGGCTCACTCCTGTAATCCCAGCCCTTTGGGAGGCTGAGACGGATGGGTCACCTGAGATCAGGAATTCGAGACCAGCCTGGCCAACATGATGAAACCGTCTCTACTAGAAATACAAAAATTAACCGGGTGTGGTGGCGGGCACCTGTAATCCCAGCTACTCGGGAGGCTGAGGGAGGAGAATCACTTGAACCCGGGAGGCAGAGGTTGCAGTGAGCTAAGATTGCACCACTGCACTCCAGCCTGGGGGAAAGAGCCAGATGCTGTCTCAAAAAAAAAAAAAAGAGAATGTAAACACCTTATGGGCAACACTTCAAGAAATAGTTCAGTGCTGATACCCTCAAGCCATCAAAGTCCCACAGGCCCGCTACCCCCTGTGCCCTTTCCTCACTTTCCAGTATCCTGGACTTTCTGTGTATCACTCTCTTGGTTTTTATAGTATTAACACTTAGATATGTACCTTAATATTTTATTTTGCCTATTTTTTGAATTTTATCTAAATGGAATGACACTGAATGTGTTCTCCTAGGGTTTGACTGTTTCACTCAACAGTGGTTTGGAGATTCATCCATGTTCTTTTTTTCCTTTTATTTTGTATATCTTGATAGATGTTGATTCTTGTAGCTGTAGTTCAATCACTTTGACTGCTGGAAATATACCTGTTTATTAATCTGTTCTATTGTTGATGGACATTTGGGCTCTTTCCAGTTGGCTTTGCTCTTTTTTAAAATTAATCCAGACTGCTCATCTGCAATGGCTTTCCTCTTATAAGGAATATGCCTCCTGGGGCACATGTACCAGTAGAATAAGATACTTAACTGTGTAAGTTAAGACACATTGTTTCCCAGAGTAGATGAACATGTTCACTCCTTCTAGCAGCGTGGAGTTTCATTTCCTCCACACACTGGTCAGCAATTGGTAATGCTGGCTTCTAAAAGTCTGCCGCCTCTGAGGGTGTGAAATGTACTGTTGTTTTATTTTGCATTTCTTTGATTATTAATAAGGATAAGCATCATTTCATTTTTACATTGGCTGATTGCTCTTTATGTAATAAAAGTATCCAGTAACCTCAAATTTCCATTGGACAGCAAGAGGCCTTCCTATTGTAAATGCTAATTTACATAAACCCGAACATACTGTGGGAGTTGACAGAAAAGTTGCAAAAATGAGAAACTTTTAAAAGAGCATTCGTGGGCCCATGTCCCTAGGATCCTGAGAAACTCCAGTGCCCCAGCAGCCATAAGCATAGCCCAGGCGTGTGCTGATGGACAGGGACCCCCGTGCTGGCAGCTTCTAGACGGCCTCCTGCGGGGCTTCAGCCGCCCCTCCTCAGGGAGCTGCCTGTGACACTGCAGCAGCGCGGCAGCTTCTTGGCCTGGAAGCAGTACCGCACCCTGCTGCCAGACCTGGTGGATAAAGAGGCCCATGGGTGTGAAGCCCTAGGCTTTTCCCTAGATGCGGAGCCCAATCCCGGAGGGCCTTGCGAGAAATGAAGCACATGCAAAACACAGAGGTCTACATACTGCACCAGCCCCTGCCCAAGTATGACCACTGTGTGGGTGAGAAGCACCGCTGGGTAGAGCAGCACCTGGAGCCCCAGCTTGTGGAGCAAATTATCCTGACAATGGGCAAGACCGTGGTCTTTGGGGACTTGCTCACTGATGACAACCATACCATTCGAGGCCAAGAGGAGAGGCCACAATCAGTACCTGGTCCTACCCTGCACAAGGTGGTGGGCTGCCCTCCTGGAGTGACAACAGGAGGGAGATCATAGACAGCCAGCGGGGAGCTAGGCAGCAGGAACGAACACACCCTGCAGGGGGGCAGCATCTGCAGCTGGAGCAAGGGCGGGCAGGCAGGCACCGTAACCTCCGTGCCCTCACAGGCCCGGCCACCTGGCACCTCCTGGCTGCCATGGAAATACAGTGAGAAAACCAGTCGGAATTCTTTTTGTTTAAAAAAAAAAAAAAAAAAAGTGTCTTCCTGGTCAATACATAAGAACATTAAAAAATTGAAACTACCCTTTTTTTGGTGGTTGTGGTTGTTTTTGTTTTTTTTTTACATGGAGATTCACTCTTGTCCCCCAGGCTGGAGTGCAATGGTGTGATCTTGGTTCACTGCAACCTCTGTCTCCCGGGTTCCAGCGATTCTCCCGCCTCAGTCTCCTCACTGGCTGGGACTACAGGTGTTGCACTACCACGCCTGGCTAATTTTTGTATTTTTAGTAAAGACAGGGTTTTCACCACGTTGGCCAGGCTGGTCTTGAACTCCTGACCTCAGGTGATCCGCCTGCCTCAGCCTCCCAAAGTGCTACAGGCGTTAGCCACCAGGCACGGCCTGTTTTTTGTTTGTTTTCTTGTTTGTTTTTAATATTGTAAGTTTCTTTTCCCTTTCCTTACAATTTTTTTTTTTGAGACAGAGTCTTGCTCTGCCACCCAGGCTGGAGTACAGTGGCGCGATCTCGGCTCACTGCAACCTCTGCCTCCTGGGTTCAAGTCATTCTCCTGCCTCAGCCTCCTGAGTAGCTGGGACTACAGGCTTCCGCTACCACGCCCGGCTAATTTTTTGTATTTTTAGTAGAGACCGGGTTTCACGGTGGTAGCCAGGATGGCCTCGATCTCTTCATCTCATGACCCGCCCACCTAGGCCTCCCAAAGTGCTGGGATTACAGGCCTGAGCCACCGCGCCCCGCCCTTACAATGTCTTTTAACTGAACACTAGGTTGAGGGACCTCTCAGTTTTGGAGCGGCAGGGGCACGTCCCCAACCAGCCTTCCATTCCATTCCTGTCTCCTCACACTAACCTTTGGAATGTTGGAAGCCACATCCTTTCTCCGTGTGAAAAGCGCAGGCACGAAAAAATAAAAAATAAAAAAGTAAGTGTAACTCCCCTCAGAGGGCCTGGCGCGGTGGCTCACCCTGTAATCCCAGCTCTTAGGGAGGCAGAGGTGGGAGGATAGCTTGAGACCAAGAGTTCAAGACCCGCCTGGGCAATATAGTCCGGGGGTGTGTGGGGGAGGGGAGAGGAACAAACAAAGTGAAAAGACCAGGGGGGAGGCGGGGGGCGACACACACACACACAAAGTGAAAACCACAGGAACAGGGTTGGGCAGACGGTAAGTATTAGCAGAGATGACTCACCTGGCGGTAGGAAAAGAGTCCCGCGCACCCGGCCGGCGCGCACCGGCTCGCGCCGCACCCCTGGCGGGAGGAAGTCGCGCTCCTGCCGCGCCCGGCACAGCAGCCGCCCGGGCCCAGGGTCGTGGCCATCCAGCACCTCCAGCTCCACCGCCAAGGGCGTTCGCACGTCGCGCTTGACCAGCCGCAGCAAGGGTTTCTCGGGCTCCAAGGCCCAGAGCAGCCCCATGGGCTCAAGCCCCGCGAAGCTGCCGCCCAGCGCGGGCGCGCGCTCCAGGTCCAGCTCGCCGCGGGCGTCGGCGCGGTAGCGCGCGTGGGCCTGGAAAAGCGCGCCCTTCTCGTCTCGCAGGGACGCGCGCAGCGTGACCGGCTGCTCCGGAGCTAGGCCGCGCACCGCGATTCGCACTGGCTCGTCCCAGCAGCAGCGGCCGGCGGGCTCCAGGATCAGCGTCGCCGCCATCCGAGCAGGAACCCTAATGATCCGGCCAACCTGCTTCATCTGTGGAGACCTCAGCAATTGCACCCAACTCTTCAGGCTCCATGGGTACAGCCGGGACGCTCGAAGGACAGCAGGAGATGAGGCCATTTTGAACTTGACCTGGCAACAAGTGAACGGGGGTAGGGAGAAAGAAGCTTGTTAGAGATCATCTAAGGCTACCGTCGCAGGCTAAGCGCCCACTAGGGCAGAGGAGTCTGCTAATCTGAGCTGGGAAGGCCAGAGTCCAGCCGATCAGCCCGACCAAATACAGACACACTTGAACTTGCTTAAAGTCTGCTGTGTTGAAACCTCCACTTTATGTTGGAAAGCAGCTTCCTAGTTTTGCTTTTCAGAAGCTTGCTGGCCGGCGGAATGGGCAGTCTCGAGGCGCCAAACTCCTGAGGGCGAAGAGGAATGCAGGACTGAAGTTGGTTTTGATCACTGTTGAATAATTCACACTCATTACTAATCATAGATAGAGCTTTTCTGTCAAAATCTGCACCCTGGTGTTTCGCTTGTGTGTTCTCTGTATATGCCTATCCTCCACATCAATCCCACACCGAAGGGTGCTGGCTTCTTCCTGTGTGACCTCTGAGCTTCATTCCTTACAGGTGTAAAAACAGTCAAATGAGGTAATAGTTATTTCTCGAACTCCTGACTTTGTGATCCGCCCGCCTCAGCCTCCCAAAGTGCTGGGATTTTCAAGCGTGAGCCACTGCGCTCGGCCAGTAGTTATTATCTTCTTACACTGGTTTCTCATTTTTGTTCCAGTCGATCCAGCTTTTTTTTTTTTTTTTTTTTTGAGACAGAGTCACCGGCTCTGCGCCAGGCTGGAGTGCAGTGGCGCGATCTCCAGCTCACTGCAAGCTCCCGCCCTCCCTGGGTTTACGCCATTCTCCTGCCTCAGCCTCCCAGTAGCTGGGACTACGAAGCCAGCCACCTGCAGCCCAGCTAGTTTTTGTATTTTTTAATAGAGACAGGGTTTCACCGTGTTAGCCAGGATGGTCTCGATCTCCCCAGGCCTTGTGTGATCAGCGTCTCGGCCTCCCAAAGATGCTGGGATTACAGGCTTGAGCACAGCATGAGCCCCAATCAGTCAACTTTTAAAAAAAAAGAAATTAAAAAAAACAAAAAACAGGGTCGACTGGTGGCCCCGGTGAAGCTCATGCCTGCCCAGCACTTTGGGAGGCGAGCAGAGTGAGATCAGGAAGATCCAGAAGATGAGCTCATCACTACTAACGGTGAAACCCCCATCTCCTAATAAAAACACAAAAAATTAGCGGAGGCGTGGTGGTGGGCGCCTGTAATCCCATTACTTGGGAGGCTGAGGCGGAGAATGGCGTGAGCAGGAGGCCGGAGGCTTGCAGTGAGCAGTTATACCGCACTCCAACCTGGGCGACAGGGACGAACTCCCGTCTCAAAAAAAAAAGTCTCACTACTTTGCCAGCCTGGATTACCAGCCGGTGGTTCCCCACCATCCTCTGCCACAAGCCTCAAACTCCCTGGGCTCAAGCCATCTTCCTGCCTCAGCCTCTCAAACACCTCAAGGGACTACTGGCGCTTCCCATGCATCGGGCCTTTTTCTACTTTTTCATAAGCTATTGGTTCCAACCAGAGGATTTTTTTTTCCATCAAACTTAAGCTTTAGACCCCTCCCAAGCCCTTGTACCTGATTTTATAATTTCCTATCTTTGTAATTAGAGAAACCTATAAATGCATAAGCTTCAAACCCACAAAACCTGTTTGCCTCTGCTTCTAATACAGCTGTCCTCAAGGTAAGCCTTTTATATCTCATTCCAAATGCTCATGTCCCATGTCATTAATCTTACAATTTCCTGTTTGTTCTAATTACCTTTGTATAGGTTCTGTGGCACACCAAGTATATTCGGTGCACAGAAGTCTCAGGAACTAAAGAAAGTAAATAATAGCGTGTCCGGAATTGGTTCCTTCCAGTGGGTTCTTGGTCTTGCTGACTTCAAGAATGAAGTTGCAAACCCTCGCAGTGAATGTTACAGTTCTTAAAGATGGCGTGGCGTGTCCGGAGCTTGTTCCTTCCGATGTTCAGATGTGTCCCGAGTTTCTTCCTTCTAGTGGGTTTGTGATCTCGCTGACTTCAGGAATAAAGCCACAGGCCTTCACAGTTGAGTGTTAAGAGCTCATAAAGGCGGGGCACTCCAGAGTTGTTTGTTCCTCCCAGTGGGTTCGTAGTCTCACTGGCTTCAGGAATGAAGCTGCAGACCTTCGCGGTGTTACAGCTTTTAAACGCAGTACGAACCCAAGAGTGAGCAAGAGCAAGATTTACCACGTAAGAGCAAAAGGACCCCACAGCAAAGAAGAAAACCCACTCTGCTTGGCACTGCTAGCTGGGCAAACCAAGGGTGGTGACAGGGCAAGCTTTTATTCCCTTATTTGGCCCTGCCCACATCCTGCTGATTGGCCCGTTTTCCAGAGCGCTGACTGGTCCGTTTTACAGAGTTCTTATTGGTCCATTTTACAGAGTGCTGATTGGTCCGTTTTTTACCAAGTGCTGATTGGTGTGTTTACAAACCTTTAGCTAGAGACAGAGTGCTGATTGGTGCGTTTACAATCCTTTAGCTAGACAGAGACGTTCTCCAAGTCCTCCTAACCCAGAAGCCCACCTTCTTCACCTGTCAATAGTAACTGATTGTTAATACGTACAAGAACCCTATTAGTAAATTAAGGCCCAGATAATGTAACTAATTTTCTGAAGATAACACAGCTAGAAAGTGGAAATTGGCCGGCGCGGTGGCTCAAGCCTGTAATCCCAGCACTTTGGGAGGCCGAGACAGGCAGATCACGAGGTCAGGAGATCGAGACCATCCTGGCTAACACAGTGAAACCCCGTCTCTACTAAAACATACAAAAAACTAGCCAGGTGAGGTGGTGGGTGCCTGTAATCCCAGCTACTCGGGAGGCTGAGGCAGGAGAATGGCGTAAACCCGGGAGCGTTGCAGTGAGCTGAGATCTGGCCACTGCACTCCAGCCTGGGCGACAGAGCGAGACTCCGTCTCAAAAAAAAAAAAAAAAAGAAAGTGGAAATTGGGCAAGGTGGCTCCTGCCTGCAATTCCAGTTTACTTGGAGGCTGAGGTGGCAGGATTGCTTAAGGCCAGGAGTTTGAGACCAACCTGGACAACACAGCAAGACCCTGTCTCTAAAAAGTAAAAGGGGCCAGGCGGGGTGGCTCACGCCTGTAAACCCAGCACTTTGGGAGGCCGAGGCAGGCGGATCATGAGGTCAGGAGATCAACATCATTCTGGCTAACACGGTGAAACCCCATCTCTATTGAAAAAAAAGAAATACAAAAAATTAGCCGGGCGTGGTGGCAGGCACCTGTAGTCCCAGCTACTCGGGAGGGTGAGGCAGGAGAACGGCGTGAACCCAGGAGGCAGAGCTTGCAGTGAGCCAAGATCGCGCCAATGCACTCCAGCCTGGGCGACAGAGCGAGACTCCGTCTCAAAAAAAAAAAAAAGAAAGAAAGGATAAAGAAAAACGGAGAGGATTCATACCTTTGAAATCTGATTCTCAAGCCTGGACTCTGAACAGCTATGCTTTGACTGTCTCTCACAGAATGTTGAAGAAGATTTGGAAAAGAAACTCATATATTGGTGGATGTATAAACTGGTATCACCTTTTCATGGCAATCTATGCAAAAATATATAAAAGATCCATTCTCTCTGACTCACAGTTCCACGTCTAGGAATTTCTTTTAAGTAAAGCTTCATGAATTGTGTAAATATTTGGCTACAAGGATGCTTATCATATCATTTTAATAGAGAAAAATTAGAAACAAGTTAGCAATATGAATTTGGTTTAACCGGTTTAATTGTGATGTCATAAAGGAAAGCAGCGTAACCGTTTAAAGTTATATAGCAGAAGAATATATGATGAGCATTTTTCCATGAAACTGATGAAAAAAGGTTAGAGAACAGTATAAATATACTTTTTGCCAAGATATTAACATATTTTTAAAAAAGACTAGTCAAACACTACCCCAGTTGCTGGGTGCAGTGGTGCATGCCTGTAGTTCCAGCTATTCGGAGGGAGGCCTAGGCAGGAGATTGCTTGAGCCCAGGAGGAGCCCAATACCAGCTTGGGCAACAGAGCAATACCTCATCTCTTAAAAAAAAAAAACAAAAAAAACCACAAAAAACAGAATAGATGAGACATGAAAATCAAAGAACACACACATCTAACTACTTCAAACTGTTGTTTCTTGAGTTTTATGCATAGTATTTGTTTTATGCATAGTATTTGTTTGTTTGTTTGTTTAAGACGGGTGTCTCACTGTGTTATCCAGGCTGGAGTGCAGTGGTGCAATCATAGCTCACTACAGCCTCAACCTCCCAGGCTTAGGCAGTCCTCCCACCTCAGCCTCCCGAGTACCTGGGACCACAGGCATGCACCACCACACCTGGCTAATTTTTTAGACTGTTTGTACAGACGGGGTCTCCCTATGTTGCCTGGTCTCAAACTCCTGGCTTAAGCAATCCTCCCACCTTGGCCTCCCTGAGTATTGGGATTATAGGCGTGAGCCACCCCACACGCAGCCACCTTTCTTTTTTTAATTTTTTTTTTCTTCAAGACAGAGTCTTGCTCTGTCGCCCAGGCTGGAGTGCAGTGGTCTGATCTCAGCTCACTGCAACCTCTGGCTCCCGGGTTCCAGCTATTCTCCTGCCTCATCCTCTTGAGTAGCTGGGATTATAGTCACGCACCACCATGGCCAGTGATTTTTGTATTTTTAGTAGAGTCAGGGTTTCACCATGGCGGCGCATCACTTGAGGTTAGGAGTTCAAGAACCGCCTGGCCAAAGTGCTGAAACCCCGTCTCTACTAAAAGTACAAAAATTAGTGGGATGTGGTGGTGTGACCTGTAATGGGAGGCTGAGACAGGAGAATTGCTTGAACCCGGGAGGCAGAGGTTGCAGTGAGCCGAGATCACACCACTGCACTCCAGTCTGGGCGACAAAGTGAGACTCTGTCTCAAAAAAAAAAAAAAAAGACCAAAAAATCCATGAAACCACCATAAATAAGATGCAATTTCACAAAGCTCAGTTTACAAAGAAGGAAATTTAATAAATAGTTGAAGATACCCCTGACTGAACGCACAAGTTCTCTGAGTAGACTCATGGAATTCTAAAGAGTTGGTTGCTTGGAGACTGATAGAAACAGCTTTGGAACCTAAGAAACCAAGGAAGGCTTAAGATGCAGAACCTTGCTTCTGTCTGAGGACTGCCTTGTAGGAGGCCATTTGGAAAGTAATTTTGAAACACTGCTCCTTTGCCAGTGTCTGAAAGGTGCTGGATGGCGTCCGCTGGAAGATGAGAGGCAACCTGAGGTAGCTGAAAAACCTTTGGATTAGGTGTGAAAAGAGTCAGTATTACTTCAGATACTAACCAGTATGGTGATCTTAATTTTGTCTCTTCTCTCTGGGCCCCAGTTTTGGGATTTATAAAATCAGGACATTAGGCCTGGTGCAGTGGCTCATGCCTATATTCTCAGCATTTTGGGAGGCCAAGGTGGGAGGATCGTTTGAGTCCAGGAGTTCAAGACCAGCCTGAGCAACATAGTGAGACTCTATCTCTACAAAAAAAAAAAAAAAAATTTAACCGAGAGTGGTGCTGTGTCCCTATAATCCCAGCTATGTGGGAGGATCGCTTGATCCCAGGAGGTCAAGGCTGCAGTGAGCCCTGATTGTGCCACTGTACTCCAGGAGAGTGAGACCCTGTCTCAAAAAAAAAAAAAAAAATCAAGGCATTAGACCAAGTCATCTTTATAGCAGTTTCCAGAACAATCTCTAGACACAGCCGTATAGCTGTGTGAGTGCATGGTGAGGCATTAGAAAGTAGAGGGGGAAAATGAGGGGAACTTTTTGAGGGCAAAAAGGGATTAAGGGGGATTTGAAACAAGCCAGGTTAAGCAGCTGTTCCCTAATCCCACTCTCTCCACTAACCAGGCTTCCTTCATACACCCCACTGACACCCTTTGGGCTGTGCTTTCTTTAAATGTAATGTGTATTAAACCTGAGAGCTTGTGAAAATGCAGATTTCTAGGTCTCACTTGCAGCGTACTGAATCAACATTCTAGGAGCAGGACACAAACGTCTGATGCAAAAGGTTCTTTACCCATATCTATTCCAGGCGCAGTCCCAGCATTTCGGGAGGCCAAGGCAGGAAGATCGCTTGAGTCCAGGAGTTTGAAACCAGCCTGGACAACATAGTAAGATCCTGTCTCTACAAAAAAAAGTTTTAAAACATTAGCCAGGCACGGTGGTGGGCACCTGTTGTCCCAGCTACTGAGGACGCTGAGGCAGGAGGATTGCTTGACACTGGGAGGCAAGGCTACAGTGAACCATGATTGTGCCACTGCACTCCAGCTTGGGTGACAGAGTGAGGCCCTGTCTCAAAAATAAATAAATAAACAAAAAACTATATCTAACAAACACCACCCCAGAAGCTGACTGCACACTCTTGGACTCCACCTCAGAACTTCAGAATCAAAATCTGTTGGTAAAGATGAGAGTATTATTATTTATTATTGTTATTTTTTTTTTTTTTGAGACGGAGTCTTGCTCTGTCACCCAGGCTGGAGTGCAGTGGCCGGATCTTAGCTCACTGCAAGCTCCGCCTCCCGGGTTTATGCCATTCTCCTGCCTCAGCCTCCTGAGTAGCTGGGACTACAGGCGCCCGCCACCACGCCTGGCTAGTTTTTTGTATTTTTTAGTAGAGACGGGGTTTCACCGAGTTAGTCAGGATGGTCTCGATCTCCTGACCTTGTGATCTGCCCTTCTCGGCCTCCCAAAGTGCTGGGATTAGAGGCTACTCCATAGGCAGAGCAGCCTTTCTGCTTGATTTTTATGATTTCAATCTCTTTTTGAAATTGACAGAATTCTGAATTTCTTCTCTGTGTTATCTCAAAGTTTGAGCTTCTTCAAGACCACAATTTTGAATTCCCTGTCTGGAAAGCTCACATATCTCTGTCACTCCTGGATTATTTAGTCCATTGATGCTGTGGATGGTCATCAATGTCTGGACATTGAAGAGTTAGGTATTTATTCCAATCTTTACAGTCTGGACTTATTTGTACCCATCCTCCTTGAGAAGGCTTTCTATATATTCAAAGGGGATTAAGTGTTGTGACTTAAGCCTATGGTCTCTGTAGCTGATGTGTACCGGGGGTGCCCTAAGCCTATGACCCCTGCAACTGTTGCCAACTCCTAGATACTCCTGGATCCTTGGTGGCCTTGGGTAAGATAAGGGAGAATTCCCTGGTTACCCAGGCAACATCTCTCTCTTTCTTGTCTTTCCCCCAATCAGGAATCTCTCCCCTCACTGGGCTGCCTGGAGTTGGGGGAGGGGTGACATGAGCACTCCCGTGGCCACCACAGATGGTAGTGCACTGAGTCACACCTGAAGCTTTGCAGACCAGTACAGTATTGGATCCTGCCCAAGACCTGTGGCCAGAACTGCTTAGTTACCACTGATATTTACTCAAAGTCCAAGGGCACTTTAGTCAGCAAGCAGGTGGTGAATCCTGCTAGGATAAATCTGACCCATCAGAGCAGTGGATTCACTTCTGGCGCAGGGTAGGTCTGGAAACGTAGTGTAGGAGCAAAGGCCTGGAATCAGGAGCCTTAGGATTCTGCCTGGTGCTTTATTTTCCTGTGGTTGAGTTGCTACTCAGGCTGCAAGACAAAGTCTCCTGAGTTTGTACTCCTTGAGTACTCTTCCCTCTCCTTTCCCCAAGCGGAAGGACTCTCTCCCTGAGCTGCCCTGCCTGGAGTTGGGGGAGGAATGATGCAGGCACTCCCTTGGCCACCACAGCTGGTGTCACTTGGGGTCATACACACCCAAAGTCCCCTGCCTCCATGACCAGTGCAGCTCCAGGGTTTGCCTAAGGAATATAGTCCTTGTGACCTGACTGTCACTCGTGTATTCAGGGCCCCAGGCCACTTTGGTCAGCTGGTGGCAGAACCAGCTGAGGACTCAGGTCTGTCCCACTCTGGCTGAGGATTCTCCTCTGGCCCAGAGCTGATCTAAATGCGTCCTCTGTGGGAGCCAGCAGAATTCTATTCAGTGTAGTGCTGTGCTGTGACAGGGAAGCAGTGAGTTCCAATGCAAAATCCCACACTCCTCTCCCTCCCCCACATGCACAGATTCTCTCTCCAAGCTGTTGTGCCAGGGGTGAGGGAGGGGGGCATAGGCGATGCAGGACTGTCTTTCCCACCCTCTTCAGTGCCTGTTTTCTTGATACGATGTGAAAACCAGGTACTGTGATCACTCATTTTTTGTTTCTTATGAAGATGCTTTTTTTTTTTTTTTAAATAAGGAGTCTCACTGTTGCCCGGGCTGGAGCACAGTGGCACTATTTCATCTCATTGGAACCTCTGCTTCCCAGGTTCAAGTGATTCTCCTGCCTCAGCCTCCCAAGTAGCTGGGATTATAGGCCCCCACCACCACACCCAGCTAATTTTTGTATTTTTAGTAGAGATGGGGTTTCTCCATGTTGACCAGGCCAATCTTGAACTCTTGACTTCAAGTGATTCGCCTGCCTTAGCCTCCCAAAGTTCTGGGATTATAGGCGTGAGCCACAGCATCCAGCCTAAAGGTACTTTTCTTGCAGGGACAGTTGTTCAGTTTGGTGTTCCTGCATGGAGACAATCGCTGGAGGGGTCTGTTTGGCCATCTTGCTCCAGCCTTTCCATTTTTAGCCAGTGGGAGTAGCCACTGTTTCAGGAGAAAACATCATCTTGTGACCACCCTCTTTCTCTTAACTTGCCTTCATGAAGACATTGCCTTCATGGTTGTGAAGAGATGAAGCAATTACATTTAGCCTTATGTACAAAAAGTCCTGAAGTGATAGCATATTAATCATGTGTCACTTAATTTGAGGGAGGTTATCAATTCTGGCCTAATAGCATCTAGATGAAAGTTGAGCCTTCGCTGAGCACTGTAGCTCACACCTGTAATTGCAGCACTTTGAGAGGCCAAAGCAGGCAGATTGTTGACCCCAGAAGTTTGAGACCAGCTTGGGCAACATAGTGAGACCCCATCTCTATTAAAAATAAAAAACAGATAGCTGGGTGTGGTGGTGCATGCACCTGTAGTCCCAGCTACTTGGGAGGCTGAAGTAGGAGGATTACTTGAGCCCAGGACGTTGAGGCTGCAGTGAGCTATGATCATGCCAGTGCTGCACTCCAGCCTGAGTGACAGAACTACAGCCGGTCTCAAAAAAACAAAACAAAACAAAAACAAAAAAAAACCACACACACACAAAAAGAACTTGCCCTTAACAGAAAGAAATACAATATGGTCACTTTTACACATGGAAGACAATAAGAGAAATCATGCCCTAGGGAGAGAGGCTATGTGCTGGGTGTTAAGGAGGAAAGAGAAACAAGTCAGATCTGGTCTGTGTGGGCACCTTGGATGCAGGGCAGGAGTTGACACTAGCAGGATAAAAAGACGTGGAATAATGGTCTCTCCTTCATCCTTATACGTAAGGATGCCAACCTGCTCCTTGGAGAGGCAAGGCCAACAAAGTGAGTGGTAGGGAGTGGTGCTTGGGCCATGGCCAGTGTGGCATGGAGGTTAAGTGCTCCAGAGTTGTGATTTAGCAGGCTAGGTTTGAAACCTGACTCCTCTGCTTACGGGCTATGTGATCTGAAGCAATTTACCTACCTCTCTGAACCTCAGCTTCTTAAAATAGGAAATGAAGATCATAATATCTTCCCTACATAAAACCCTCAGCGAGGTATTCCAAAACTATCATTATTAGGCCAAGCGAATGCTTCAAAAGGAAAACAAAACTAAACTAAACTAACATTAAATCTAAGCATTTGTTATCTACAATGTTTGCCATGCTAGCTAAAATGTGGAAACAACCCATCCAATAATTCATGAAGAGTCAAAACCATTTACCTATTTGATAAAATACGTTACAGCTATTAAATATATATATACATACATACATATATATGTTATTTATTTATTTATTTATTTATTTATTTTGAGACGGAGTTTGGCTCTTATTGCCCAGGCTGGAGTGCAATGGCATGATCTTGGCTCACTGAATCTCCCCTGCCCTGGGTTCAAGCGATTGTCCTGCCTCAGTCTCCCAAGTAGCTGGGATTATAGGCACATGCCACCACGCCCGGCTAATTTTTTGTATTTTTAGTAGAGACGGGATTTCACCATGTTGGCCAGGCTGGTCTCAAACTCCAGACCTCAGGTGACCCACCCGCCTCGGCCTCCCAAAGTGTTGGGATTATAGGCGTGAGCCACTGTGCCCAGCCTACAGCTATTAAATATTTTAACAATAAAAACTATGTAGCAATAGGTGTGCTGGATGACTCTGAAAGACAGAAGACATGGGAGACATGGTCACTGGGCAATGGAGTTAGAGTCTCAAATATTTAACAATGCAAGGTGTCATAGGATTAACAGTTAAAGTAAGTGGTACAGAACAGGAGTAATTTATAAACTTGGGTATGACCTGGTGGCCTGGATAGGTCAAGAAAGAGTTATGGAGCAGGACAAATTGAGCTGGGCCTGGAAATTGGATAGAATTTGTGTCAAGTATGAAAGGCCATTTCATGTGGAGGACACAGAAGGAAGCTCCATTATGTGGAGAGAGGATACTCAGAGAACAGCCAGGAGACTGGACTGGCTCAAGCAGAGGTTATACGCCAGGACAAAGTCATAAACTGAGGCCAAAGTCATGGAGAACACTGAATGCCATGCTGAATAGTCTGAACTTTATGCTATAAGCCTTTTGAACGAAAGAAAGCAACATTTGAAGACAAACTGGAAGCATGGGACACTGCTGAAAAGCAGTCATCCCTCACACGGAGATGAGGGTCTGAGCTTTGGGAACAAGTGTAAGAACCAGAAACAAGGGTCTGATACATGAAATATTTAGGATGTTGTACCATTTTCTTCTTTTGTTCTTCTAACTCACATGGCTTTTCCTTACCCCCTTTCCATCTGTTTTTCAAGTTATTCTCTTTCTGAACTGCTATGGGCTACCAATTTCGGCTGCCCTAGAGCTCTCATCAGTTCCTCCCATTCCCTTAACAGGTGCCAGGTCTCATCTCCAGGCCTTGCCTCTAGGCCAGGCAGCGTGGAAGGAAGCATTTGCTGCAACGCAGTATGACCAGGACCCAGAAGGGAAAGATCTTTCTCCCCCATTGCTTCTATCAGTCACTGCCCCCACGGCTGGGATGGGGCATGATTTTAAACTACTCAAAACTGAAAGGCAAGGAGGAGTGTGCCTCTGTCTCCAATGTGCCTATGGTCTTCTCCAGCTCACAGTACTGTCTACACCGCAAGAGCCAATATTTGAAAATGGCTGCTGCAAACCTCAGCTTCTCTCAGGAGGTGGTGTGGCAGCGAGGACTGCCCAGCATTCCTTATAGCCAGTACAGCTTTGACCACCTCTACAACACCAATGACATCATCCATACTCCCCGGATCAGGAAGGCCCAGCCTCGGAAACCTGTTCGCCTCAAGTTCCTGAGTTCCTCAAGTCTCTTAACAGGAGACACCTCCCTGGCGGTGAAGACAGAAAGCTCTGCCAATCCTGAAAAGAAGCTGAAGAAATCAAAGCCAGCCAGCACCGTCCGGGAAGCACCCCGCCCTCTCATCCATCATCCCTGCATGCATCCAGATATGCTGGGTCGGCCACCTTCTCCAGATGTGAACCTGGAGGAAAGAGAAGCCTGGCTTCCGCCTCCTGAGAAGGAGGCCAGAGCGTGGGAGGCCACTGTGCTGGAAAAGCTGAACAAGCGCACAGCCCGATGGATTCAGAACAAGCGTCCTCAAAGGCCTGGGGCATCCCCCAACAAGTGGCAGAGCTTCCTGCGACAGCAGTACGACTGGAGTCACATCCGGGATGAACTTACCTCTGCCAGCGACCTGGAGCTCCTGAAACAGCTGGAGGCAGAAGAGGCAGCAGAGTTTGAGGATCAAAGTGTCATCCTGCCCCCACAGGAAAAGAAGAAACCAGAACTGCTGCTTCCTGTTTACTACAGGTATACTGGCCAGGGCCTCAAGTGCACCCTTGATAATCCCTGACTCCCCTTCAGGGACTCCCAGGGGGACTCACACTCCCGATTTTAGAATGCACTCTCCCATCAATTTCATGTTCTCCACCACCGGCCTGCTCTCTGAGAGCTCTGCAAAGTAAGGTTTCTCAATCTGCACTGCTGACATTCTGGGTTGGATAATTTTTGTTGTGGGAACCGCCCTGTTCATTATGGGATGCTAGCAGCATCCCTGGCTCATACCCACCAGAGCACGACCTCCTAGCTGTGACAACCAAAGATGTCTCAGACACTGCCAAATGTCTCCAAGAGGGACAAAGTCATTCCCAGCTGGGAACCACTGCTCTTAAAGGGATTGGTTCTCAACCTTCTCCAGCAGACTTTGCCATCAGACTGCTGGTGTAGTTACCAACCAAGTGCTCCCAGAAATGTATCCTTGGTGGATTGAGGAAGGCAGGAACCTCATAGCACTGAGGTTTGGTCCTGCCTCACTCTGAATAAGGAACCAGTGTGTCACTGACTCAAACACTGACTAGCTGCAGGACAGAGAACCAGACAACCTGAGAGAAGAAGATGACTACATGTTTCTTAGATTGCTTCCACCTCATTTATAGCTAGAGGAAACACCGGAGCTATTACACTATCCCTGATTTCCAAGAGTGAATGAAAAATCAGTGGAAATCCATTTATTTGTTCATTTATTGGACAAATATAAATTATGTTCTTGCTACTTTCCAGGTACTCTGCAAAGTGCTGGGAATACAATGTAAAAGCAATAGACACAGACATGTACCTTTAAGGAGCTTACAGCCTGTTCACCACCAGGTAGATGGACATTAAATAACCACACACAGAATAGACAAAGTGAGATGACGAAGGAGGTAGGATCCCTTCCCCAAGGCCATGCCGCCTCTAAGGGTATGAATGTTTAAAAAGGGTTATGCTGGAGCACAGCCACTCTGCCATGCTGCTTGGTGGATGCAGAAGGTGTGGATCCTTCAGGAGCCAGGCAGGGCGGCTGTAGACAAGCCCTTCTGACAGCTCCACATTCAACTGGCACCATGGCGACAAGGCTAAAAGTTAAACATTGGTGTTCTGCGATGCTCACGTGTATAAGAGCAGAGCTTAAAGAGGAAAGGGAACAAAGGAGGAAAGGCCCTCCTCGGCCTCCCAAAGTGCTGGGATTACAGGAGTGAGCCACCGCACCTGGCCGGTTCTTTTCTTATTTTTGAAATGGTTTCACTCCCATTGCCTAGGCTGGAGTGCAGTGGTGCTATCTCCACTGCAACCTCTACCTCTGTGGATTTAATGGAAAGGGGGATCCACCTCCTACTCTTTCCCCCTTTTCCCTCCTTTCTCACCCCTGCCAAGATTGCCCAGTTACTTCCAACAAGCAGAGACAGTTGAAATCATGCCTGACAACAAGACCACGGAGGATATCCATGAAAAGAGGAGCCTCTCCCAGCCCCAAACCCAGAGCCACTTTCGCCAGGTGACTCCCCGAGCTGGAAAGTTTGCCTACTGCACAGATAACACCTTTGAACAGGAGATTTACTTTGGTAATAGAGCTGGGGCCCTGCGGTAGGGGCACAGGGGGACATGGGCCAGGGAGGTGGAAGATCGCTGGGGGTTGGAAACAGTTGTGGGTATGGAGAGGCCCTGGGTGACCCAGGTTTCCATGTTATGACCCACACCCACACCAGCACAGGAGTCGGGTCGGGGAGTGATCGCTAATAGGGAGGGCACTGCTCTCTCTCCCTGCTTTTTCTATCCCTCCATCTTACTGAAGAGGCAACGAAGGGTGGAACTGTAAAGTAGGCAAGACTTTGGGAACAATCCATCTCTTCTCTGTCCACCCTTCTCCCTTCTCTCACTTCGAGGTATGATCCCACCAAGGTGCGATGTTGGGAAAAAATCAGGGCTTTGGAGTCAGGCACATTTGAGTTTAAATCCTGGCTCAGTATTTTTTTAGTAAACTTCAGTAAATTACATAATTCCTCTCAGCCACAAGTACCTTATTTGTGAAGTGATGTTAAGGAAAATGCACTTTGAGTAGAGTAGATGAGAAAGCATCTGTAATGTTTCTTGCCCAGTGTCTGTTTAAGGTGTTCAGTAAATGTTCGCCACCTTCTCCTTCGCTACTGCTGTCCCTTAGATGCCTGGGCTTCCGGGATACCCAATCTAGGTCTTTGTGTTCCTAGCTGTTTCTTCTTCCCAAGCCCCATCTTGTTCCTAAACTGCTGCAGCTGAAAGTCTTCTCAAAGTGTTTAACAAAATTACTCTAAGGTATTCATCACTGATGGGATTAATTAGGTGCCTCTTTTTTAGTATCTAGCTTTTCATAAGGGATAAGGCCTCTAAGTGGTTACATAGGTTCTTCTCTTTTCTTTTTCTTTCTTTATTTTTTGAGACAGAGTCTTGCTCTGTCGCCAGGCCAGAGTGCAGTGACACAATCTTGGCTCCCTGCAACCTCTGCCTCCACCTCCCAAGTAGCTGGGATTATAAGTGCGCGTCACCACGCCCAGCTAATTTTTGTATTTTTAGTAGAGACGGGTTTCACCATGTTGGCCAGAATGGTCGCAATCTCTTGACCTTGTGATCTGCCCTCCTCGGCCTCCCAAAGTGCTGGGATTACAGGCGTGAGCCACCGCTCCTGGCCGGTTCTTTTCTTATTTTTGAAATGGTTTCACTCCATTGCCTAGGCTGGAGTGCAGTGGTGCTATCTCCACTGCAACCTCTACCTCTCAGGCTCAAGTGATTCTCCTGCCTCAGCCTCCCGAGTAGCTGTACCCAGCTAATTTTTGTATTTTTATAGAGATGGAGTCTTACAATGTTGCCTAGGCTGGTCTTGAACTCCTGACCATGTGATCCACCCACCTCGGCCTCCCAAAGTGCTGAGATTACAGGTGTGAGCCACCGCACCCAGCCATAGGTTCTGCCTTAGGAAGGAAAGCACCATCCTTGGCTCCTAGGCCTCTAATGAGGTGACTAGCTATGACATTTCTTTCTTTTTTTTTTCCCCACTGACACTACGGTGACTTATCACTGTGATATTTCCAAGCAATGGTCACCTTCAAGGGATGCCCCAGAGTATGGCAGTCATGGATCCCAGGGGCTTAGATTAGTGCAAATGGAAGTTGGGTCTGATCCTGGTGATTGGGAACCCGGGGAGAAAGGAAAGAGGGAGGTCACAGGAGACTCATTGTTTCTTTGTCTGTTCACAGATGAAGTCCAGATCATCCACCAGATTGGTGCAAAGAGAGACCAGATTGTCCTGGAAAACCTAAATCGGTACAATAAGCAGCTATCTAAGGTCTTCCCTGAAACTCCAGAAAAGTGGAGTGCCCAGGCAATTCCTGAAGCACGTAAGCAGGAAGCTAACAGGGAAGGCAGGGGTTAATAATGGGAATGGGGCTGCTTCCCATCATTACCCACTATTCATGTGCTAGAGTTCCCAGTTCATGGGCTGAAGCACCATTAGCATCTAGGCAATCCCCTTTCTACGTACTAAAAATAATCTCACGAAATTATAAAATACTAACTATAACTAGGAAGAGCCTCACAGGAACATACAATCATTTGAGATCTGATATAACTTAGGTATAACCAAGTGGTTTAGGGCCAATAGTTACCAATAAGGCAGCTCCTATCTCAATGCTAACAGGGAAAGTGCAGCTAACGGGGAAAGTGCATCAAACTCCTGAGCCAGCATTCTGCCCTTTTCCCTGGGGCTGGCTTTACCCTCCCACTCCACACTCAGCCCACCCATACCTGAACTTTCACAAGTTCATCATTCTTCACTCTGTAAGACAAAGAGGGAAAGAAGGTGGCCAAGAAATTAGCTTATGAAACAAAATGTGCACATCCTCCACAAGACTCCATTTCCCATAACTCTTTGCAGGATTACTGTTCAGATGGGCCCAGTGGTGTGCAGAAACTAACAGCAGTTGTCACCCATTCTTTTTTTTTTTTTTTTTTCTTTTTTTGGAGACAGAGTCTTGCTCTGTCGCCCAGGCTGGAGTGCAGTGGCATGATCTCGGCTCACTGCAACCTCCATCTTCCTGGTTCAAGCAATTCCCCTGCCTCAGCCTCCAGAGTAGCTGGAATTACAGGTGCATGCCACCACGCCTGGCTGACAGGGTTGCCTGGCCTCCTAGCTGTGCCTTTGCACCCACTTGGCAAGAAGTCCTTCCCTGGGCCCAGTCTACCCTTGGAGGCACAGGCACATTCTGCCCCGCCAGACAGCTGTGGATAGCCACAGGATTTCCACACAAGCTGGCTTTTTTTGTTTGTTTGTTTTTGAGACAAAGTCTCACTCTGTTGCCCAGGCTGGAGTGCAGTGGCGTGATCTTGGCTCACTGCAACCTCCATCTTCCTGGTTCAAGCAATTCCCCTGGCTCAGCCTCCAGAGTAGCTGAGACTATAGGCACGTGCCACCATGCCCAGCTAATTTTTGTATTTTTAGTAGAGATGGGGTTCACCATGTTGGTCAGGATGGTCTCGGTCTCTTGACCTCGTGATCTGTCCACCTCGGCTTCCAAAGTGCTAGGATTACAGGCCTGAGCCACTGTGCCCAGCCTCTTTTTCTTTCCTCCTTCCTTCCTTCCTTCCTTCCTTCCTTCCTTCCTTCCTTCCTTCCTTCCTTCCTTCCTTCCTTCCTTCCTTTCCTTCTCCCTTTCCTTCCTTTCTCTCTGTCTCCCTCTCCTCTCCTGTCCTCTCCTCTCTCCCCCTCTCCCTCTCCCTCCCCTTACCTCTCCCTCTTCTCTTCTTTTCTTGACAGGCTGAGCGCAGTGGTACAATCATGGCTCACTGCAGCCTTTACCTGCCTGAGTTCAAGCGATCCTTCCACCTCACTCTCCTGAGTAGCTGGAACTACAGGTGCACACCACTATACCCAGCAAATTTTTGTAGAGACAAGGTCTTACTGTGTTGCCCAGGCTGGTCTCAAACTTCTGGGCTCAAGTGATGCACCCTGTTCAGACTCCCAAAGTGTTGCAACTACAGGCATGAGCCACTCTCCCAGCCAGGGGATTCCTTTTCAATAACAGCTTTATTGGGCTTGAATTTACATACTATAAAATTAATCCTGTCAAACCATACAATTTGATGAGGCAGGCAGATCACTTGAGCCTAGCAGTTTAAGACTAGCCTAGGCAACAAGGTGAGACCCCGTCTCTACGAAAAAATACAAAAATTAGTGGGTTGGCCGGGCGCGGTGGCTCAAGCCTGTAATCCCAGCACTTTGGGAGGCCGAGGCGGGTGGATCACGAGGTCAGGAGATCGAGACTATCCTGGCTAACATGGTGAAACCCCGTCTCTACTAAAAATACAAAAAAAACTAGCCGGGCGTGGTGGCGGGCGCCTGTAGTCTCAGCTACTTGGGAGGCTGAGGCGGGAGAATGGCGTGAACCCGGGAGGCGGAGCTTGCAGTGAGCCGAGATCACGCCACTGCACTCCAGCCTGGGAGACACAGCGAGACTCCGTCTCAAAAAAAAAAAAAAAAAAAATTAGTGGGGCGTGGTGGCACACACCTGGAGTCCCAGTCACTCGCGAGGCTGATGCAGGAGGATCAGGGCATAGGGTCTCACTATGTTGCCCAGGCTGGTCTCAAACTCCTGGCCACAAGGGATCCTCCCACCTCAGCCTCCCAAATAAAGATCTGGGATTATAGGCACAAGCCACTGTGCCCTGCCAAGAGTCATTACTTTGTGTGCTCCCTTTAGATCAGCAGTCCTCAACCTTTTTGGCACTAGGGACTGGTTTCGGGGAAGACAATTTCTCCACAGACCAGCGGGGTGGGGATGGTTTCAAGATGAAACGGTTCCACCTCAGATCATCAGGCATTAGATTATCATAAAGGATGCACAACCTAGATCCCTCACATGTGCAGTTCACAATAAGGTTCATGCTCCTATGTGACTCTAAGGCCACTGCTGATCTGACAGGAGGCAGAGCTCAGCGGTAATGCTTGCCTGCCCACCGCTCACCTCCTGTTGTGGTGGCCCGGTTCCTTACAGGCCATGAACTGGTATAGGCCCATGGCCTGGGAGTTAGGGACCCCGGCTTTAGATGACTGTTGATGTGGAAGGTGGCTAGTGGATGTGTTTCTATCCATCTATAACCCAAAGGACTGGAACTAAAGTAAATGTTGGCAGTTGTATTTTTTATTCTCATGGGGTTAAATATCAGAGATCTAAGACTTGCTCACCACAAATCCATTTTAACTCCTTGAGCAGAGGGATATAGGAGAAATGGGATTAATTCAGCTATTTCTCACCTCTTCAGGAGGGATTTCAAGTCAGCTGAGAGAAGTCGGGGAGGGTCACATGGCAAAGTGTGAGCTGGCCTGTCAGAGGTGGTTCCACAGCTCCTAGTTGTACATACCCTACCTCACAAAGGAGGGAGGCCTCAGTAGAGTGGCTGAGTCCCCCAGCATGTCCCAAGCTGGTGGGGACCATGTGGAGGAGATGCACTATATGGGCATCTTTGCTAAACTGCCCTGGAGTCTCACAGAAATCTTTTTTCTTTTTTCTTTTCTTTTTTTTTTGAGATGGAGTCTCTCTTTGTCACCCAGGTTGGAGCACAATCTCAGCTCACTGCAACCTCTGCCTTCCCAGTTCGAGTGATTCTTCTGCTTCAGCCTCCAAGTAGCTGGGATTACAGGTGCCCGCCACCACGCCTGGCAAGTTTTTGTATTTTTAGTAGAGATGGGGTTTCACCATGTTGGTCAGGCTGGTCTCTAACTCCTGACCTCAAGTGATCCACCTGCTTTAGCCTCCCAAAGTGCTGGGATTACAGGCGTGAGCCGCTGCACCACGCCTCACAGGACTCTTTTTACATTAGAAGAAAGAAATGTTATGCCTTCCTTGCTCAAAGGAAAGAATTGATTCAGAGCAAATCTAAACATGTTAAGAGTTGGAATGAAATCTTGGAAAAAAACAGGAATGGCTGATAGTGACTGATTAGAACATGAGACTAATAGGCAGTGTGAATAATGAATTTAGTATGTCTGGAAATGTTTTTATCATTTTCCCTTCTTCTTCTCCCTACAGCTTTTTTTCTGAGAAAGAGGCTTTCTAAATTTGACACCATGAAAAACATTAAGTTCAGAAAATGTAACTATAGCTTTTTTTTTTTTTTTTTTTTTTTTTTTTTTTTTAAGAATGGAGTCTCGTTCTGTCATCCGGGCTGGAGTGCAGTGGCATGATCTTGGCTCACTGCAACCTCTGCCTCTCGGGTTCAAGCGATTCTCCTACCTCAGCCTCCCAAGTAGCTGGGACTATAAGCACATGCCACCACGCCCAGCTAATTTTTTGTATTTTAGTAGAGACAGTTTAGTTTTCACTGTGTTAGCCAGGATGATCTCGATTTCCTGACCTCACGATCCACTCACCTCGGCCTCCCAAAGTGCAGGGATTACAGGCGTGAGCCACCACGCCCGGCCAACTATAGCTTTTCTAACTATATTTAATATTTATGGTTTTTTCTGTTCTCAAATTTCTGTTGTCATGAGGAAAAACTCAGAGATGTTAAAATCTTTAAATTTTCACAGCTTATAGCACCATTACTCTCCCCAAATTAAAAACATTAAAAGGAAAACTTAATACTTTAGAAATAATGGCCAATGACACTAAATTGCAATGTATCAAATATTGAATTTTATGAGCAAATCTCATTACGTATAAACATATTTATGTTCCTAAAGATTTAGGTTCCTAAAGATAACCCTTAAACTTATAAAAAGGTTTGTAGATATCTCAATTTCCCCCCACAAATCTCTCACCCCCATCATCATCATGGCTTACCATGTCTGTAGTCAGGACTTTCCATAATTCCCTGTGTGTTTGTACTCAGTTCCCCATATAATTATGGGGAAATTCACTCTTGAGGGTTTTGCTTTGGTATTAGTCAGGAATGAGAATAGGATGCAAGCTGGGGCCACTGTGTGGCAGGGCCTAAGGCAGTGGGGTAAGAAGACCTCACACTGCCATGTTGCACAGCTTGCAGACCTGTGCAAGGAGCCCTGCGCTGGACTGCTTTGCCCACCCCCGCCAAGGATATGCTGCAGCAGGTGGGTGAGAAGGATGTGCCTATTAAGACCAGGAGATTGAAGAAGCAGGCAAAATCACTGCAGGAGGATGTCACCTGGGAACTGGTGGTCCTGCGGAGGATGTTGAAGGAATGGAAGACTGCCTGGGCTCTGAGTGAGTGAAGGGAGGTCCTGAGATACTGTATGTTTGTGAGAAGTGGTTCTCATCTGGGACTAGGCTTTCTCAGTCTTTGAAAAATCCATCCCTCCTTTGTGAAATGTAAAAATCTGGTTCACACATTGGGTGTTAGATGAACTTCAGTTGACATATATCTGGGTGCTTTTTGCATGGGTGGGTATTACTTCAGTAATTTGTAGAAACTCATTACACTGAAGACTCTTCAGAGGCAGGGATCCTATCTTTTTTTTTTTTTTTTTTTTTTGAGACAGAGTTTCACTCTTGTTGCCTCGGCTGGAGTGCAATGGTGGGATCTCAGTTTACTGAAACCTCGGCTTCCTGGGTTCAAGTGATTCTCCTGCCTCAGCCTCCTGAGTAGCTAGGATTATAGGCACCTACCACCACGCTTGCTTAACTTTTTGTATTTTTAGTAGAGATGGGGTTTCACCATGTTGGCCAGACTGGTCTCGAACTCCTGACCTCAGGTGATCTGCCTGCCTTGGCCACCGCGCCAGCCCTTTTTTTTTTTTCCAAGATGGAATTTCACTCTGTCTCCCAGGCTGGAGTGCAATGGCACTTGATTTTGGCTCACTGCAACCTCTACCTCCCAGGTTCAAGCGATTCTCCTGCCTCAGCCTCCCGAGTAGCTGGGACTATGGGCATGTGCCACGATGTCTGGCTAATTTCTGTATTTTTAGTAGAAACAGGGTTTCACTATGTTGGCCAGGCTGGTCTCGAACTCCTGACTTCAGGTGATCTCCTGGCCTTGGCCTCCCAAAGTGCTGGGATTACAAGCGTAAGCCACTACACCCAGGCAACCCTATCTTATTGATTTCCAAACTTTATGTAAATGATGCATGAAGGGAAGAACAAAATATGCTGTCCAACCGTTGTCCATGTTGTAGTTGACTGTGGTATCAGTAACCCCTCTCCAAAATTCATTCGTAGAGTTGGGGCTATCCTATACTTACTTTGCCTCCAAAGATAGGAGAGTAGAAGTCTGAGTGCCTGGGACAAAGTAATGGCCTGGCAAGGACTGTTGAAAGCTATGGTATTTGAGAACTCAACAGCTGTTGGCTTTCAGAACATGATAGACAAGTTTAGTTAGTGCAGGAAAAAGAGAGGCGATCCATTAGGTAAACTGGATCAGATAAACAACAACAAAAAAGACTGAAGGAAGCACCTACAGATAGTAGGAGCTTTGAAATAAAAGTCTGATACCTGCCAAAAGAGTAGTTAGCAACTAAAATGAAGAAGATGTCGAAAGCCAAATGGAAGTGCCCTCAAAGACAAAGAACCTAATGAAAACCACAATAATTAACACTTATTGAACCTTCATTATCTTGTCAGGCATTTTGCTAAACACTTTGTCTAGTTAACTCATTTAACACTAAGAGTAACTCAATATGTGGATTCTAGTATTATGCCCGTATTACAAATAAGAAATCTCAGGCTCAGGGTTAAGTAACTTATCCACAGTCACACAGCTAATAACTGCGATCCCAAACCAGGTATGTCTGAAAACAAAGTACCCTTAACTACTTTGTTTTATTGTCCCTTTTATTTCCCAGATGGTTACAACAAAAACTTATTTAACGAAAGCGAGATAGATACGATGGGGTTGGGAGAAGTTTTATCTGGGAACTTACCTGAAGAGGGTACATGGATCATCAGAGAAATAACTCCCTAAAGACCCCATCTCTGGGCCCTTTATTTTTCTGACCAAATGTTTTGCTTGAATTATTCTGGGTGAAGGGCAGACTTCTTGTCACCTGCCTGCAGCACAATATCTAATCCTAACTAGGTGGTTCTCTTTTCATTTCCCTCACTGTGGCTCAGTCATAGAGTGGCACCATGAGACAGTGGAGAACCTGCTTCGGAGCTTGGGAGACCTGCATGATGACGTTCGGATCCAAGCTATCACCACATGTGCCACAGCTGCTTTGGAACGGCCCCGGATTGCCACCAGCCAGAGGGACTCAGGTGAGAGCTAAAGCTGAACTGCTTGAGAACATAAGCAACTCATAAAGCCATGGAACATCTGGACTGGTAGGGACCCAGGGCTGATCTGAGATTATTTTACAAATGTGGAAACCAAGACTCAGAGACTGGCCTATATATACATGCTTATCAGCAATAGACATGAGATTAAAATTCCAGACTTCTAGTCCAGTAATTTTTGAACTACATTTCATCACCTTTTGTTTGCTCAGTGGCCTGCAGGGAAGTTAACATTTCCCACCTTGAAGATCCCATTCTTTTCTTTTGTTGGTAGAGACTGTGTCTTGCTATGTTGACCAGGCTAGTCTTGAACTCATGGCCTCAAGTAATCCTCCCACCTCAACCTCCCAAACTGCTGGGATTACAGGCATAAGCCACTGTGCCCAGCCAAGATCCCATGCTTTATTGATTGACTGATTGATTGATTGATTGATTTAGAGACAGAGTCTTGCTCTGTCGCCCAGGCTGGAGTGCAGTGGCGCGATCTCTGCTCACTGCAACCTCCGCCTCCCAGGTTCAAGCAATTCTCCTGCCTTAGTCTCCCAAGTAGCTGGGACTACAGGCATATGCCACCATGCCCGGCTAATTTTTTTGTATTTTTAGTAGAGACAGGGTTTCACCATGTTGGCCAGGCTGGTCTTGAACTCCTAACCTCAAGTGACCCACACACCTCAGCCTCCCAAAGTGCTGGGATTACAGGCATGAGCCACTGCGCCTGACAAAATCTTTTTTTTTTTTTTTTTTTTTTTTTTGAGTGAGACGGAGTCTCGCTCTGTCGCCCAGGCTGGAGTGCAGTGGCCGGATCTCAGCTCACTGCAAGCTCTGCCTCCCGGGTTTACGCCATTCTCCTGCCTCAGCCTCCCGAGTAGCTGGGACTACAGGCGCCTGCCACCTCGCCCGGCTAATTTTTTGTATTTTTTAGTAGAGACGGGGTTTCACCGTGTTAGCCAGGATGGTCTCGATCTCCTGACCTCGTGATCCGCCCGTCTCGGCCTCCCAAAGTGCTGGGATTACAGGCATGAGCCACTGCGCCTGACAAAATCTTAAAATATGATTCATGGGCTCAGCTGTGCCATTCCTTGGGCAGTTAGCTAACCTCTCTGAGCTTCAATTTCCTTATCTATAAAATGAGAGTAGTGGCAGACAAAGGGATAACAAACCTTTCCCCTTCCTACTTGAGATTTTGAACTTCAGTTAAATGCCCACCTGTTCCCCTAAAAACCTGATAAGAACACCTTTATAGGCAACATTGGTTATGATATAAACCCTGATTGATAAATTACATTGGGACTGAGAAGAGTTATAAGTGAAATATAAATACTTGATAGGGACACTATAGTTTGGGCCTCCCTGGATACTATAACTTATAACAGGCCAGCCCTTTGTGGACCCTAGAATTGTGTCTATGGAATTTTCATAAGAGATATTAGTTCCTGTAAAGCATAATTTCACCCAGTGAATAAACAATATGCTCCTGTGCTGTCCCCAAGACTCTGTGGAATGCTCAAGACAGCCTTAAGAACTCCAGCCAAGGCCAGGCGTGGTGGCTCACGCTTGTAATCCCAGAACTTCGGAAAGCCGAGGCAGGTGGATCACCTGAGGTCAAGAGTTCAAGACCAGCCTGGCCAACATGGTGAAACCTCATCTCTACTAAAAGTACAAAAATTAGCCAGGCAAGGTGACAGGTGCCTGTAGTCCCAGATACTCGGGAGGCTGAGGCAGAAGCATCGCCTGAACCCAGGAAGCAGAGGTTGCAGTGAGTCAAGATTGTGCCATTGCACTCCAGCCTGGGCAACAGAGCAAAAACTCTATCTCAAAAAACAACAACAACAACAACAACAAAAACAAAAAAACAACACCAGCCAATAGGGATGCCTGATGCTGCTGCCCTGTTGACAAACTATGCTCCTGTCCCATATCCTTCTGGTGCCATGCATGGCCCATGACAATCTTATGAACCTTAATGTTTAGTTGAACCAAAAAAGACTCCCTGGTGAGCTCTACGATACCTACCTTGCCTAATTCAACCAACATTGAAAGACAATGAGATAATCAATGTGAAAACACTATATTATAAAGCACTACCTAAATATAATTGTTCTTACAAATATAAAGGCTTGGCTGGGCGCAGGGGCTCACGCCTGTAATCCCAGCACTTTGGGAGGGCAAGGAAGGTGGATCACAAGGTCAGGAGATTGAGACCATGCTGGCTAACACCGTGAAACCCCATCTCTACTAAACATACAAAAAACTAGCCGGGCGAGGTGGCGGGCGCCTGTAGTCCCAGCTACTCGGGAGGCTGAGGCAGGAGAATGGCGTGAACCCAGAAGGCGGAGCTTGCAGTGAGCGGAGATCACACCACTGCACTCCAGTCCAGGCAACAGAGCGAGACTCTGTCTCAAAAAATATATTAAATAAATAAATAAATAAATATCTATATCTATCTGTCTATCTATATAAAGGCTCATGGGGCAAATTGGTTGCTTTTAATCACTAAAACTAATGGTGTAGTTCACTGTAGCATAGCTGGAAACATTCTCCTTCAGCTTGAATATAGCTGTTTAGAGGCCAGATGATGAAGGACTGGGAACTGGCATACCAGCACAGAGTTGAGCTTTAACACCTTGAGCATAAAATCCTGCCCATCTCAAGGGCTCAGCTAAACTGTAATTATATTATATAGCACTAAGCAACTGCAACTGGGACTGAGGTTGGCCACCACGTGGCTGTAGAAAGGAAGCTGTGTGTGAGAAAAGCAAAGGAGCTAGTACTTTCTTACCTGGCTCTTTTGATCACAGACCAGACCATCCAGGACTTGCCGGAGGTTCTACTGCCTGCCCTAGAGGCTGCTCTTTGTGACAAGAATGCCAATGTGCGGATGGCAGCAGCAATATGCCAATATGCCATACAGTCACATAATCCCCTTGCCCAGAACATCATGCAGACTGCCATTCTGAAGGGTGAGTAACTCCGTTACTTCTGACTTGGAAATATGGGATAGACATCTCACTATCAGCTTTCCCAGTCCTTTCCTCTCCACTGTCATGCTCTGCAATGTCTGCTATATTGGGTTTAGATTTATGTCAGACCATTTGAAAATTAAGGCCAGACGCTGTCGCTCACACCTGTAATCCCAACACTTTGGGAGGCCAAGGTGAGAGGATCACCTGAGCATAGGAGTTCTAAACCAGCCTGAGCAATATAAGAAGACCCCATCTCTATAAAAAATTTTAAAATTAGCCAGGTGTGGTGGTGTGCTCCTGTAGACCCAGCTACCTAGGAGGCTGAGGCAGACCTATGTATACATGCTTATCAGAGTCAGCTTGAGCCCAGGGGGTTGAAGCTGCAGTAAGCCACGACGGTGCCACTGTACTCCAACCTGGGTGACAGAGCAAGACCTTGTCTCTTAAAAAAAAGGAAAAAAAGAAAATTTTTCTTTCTAGGTACTTTAACAAAACAGATATACTGCCACCAAGTGGTAGCTGGACTAAATTTTTTTTTTTTTTTTTTTCTAGACAGAGTTTCACTCTTATTGCCCAGGCTGGATGGAGTGCAATGGTGGGATCTCGGCTCACTGCAACCTCCACCTCCTGGGTTCAAGCAATTCTCCTGCCTCAGCCTCCCAAATAGCTGGGATTACAGGCGCGTGCCACCATGCCTGGCTGATTTTTGTATTTTTAGTAGAGATGGGGTTTCACCATGTTGGCCAGGCTGGTCTTGAACTCCTGACCTTAGGTGATCCGCCCACTTTGGCCTCCCAAAGTGTGGGGATTACAGGTGTTAGCCACCGTGCCCAGCCAATATGATTCTTCTAAATATGGTTTAAATAAGGAATTGTATTTCTAGACTGAGTGGGGTACAAGGAAGTGAGATATCAGGTGGCTAGCAGCCTTGGGTATCAATTCAAAGGCTGTTCTCTAGGGAGAAAACACATCACCATTCTGAACTCTTTTTCACCCAACTGTGGCAGGTAACAGTGTGGATAGCTGGGCTGCAGCTCAGTGCTTGGCTCTGGAAGGTACTGCCACTTACCCTGTGATTAAGAGGATCCTCCACCAGCTGTTTACAAAGAGGAATGAGGACACTGAGGAACAGTCTTATATCCTCCTGAGCCATCTGAGTGAGAAGACAGTATGTGTCCATTACCGGGTCAGAGAAAGAAACAGTTTTGGGGAGCAATTAGGTCTTTGAGGTCAGTGAATGTAAGCCATCTAACAGGCAGCTGGGGCCGGGGCAGTGGCTCATGCCTGTAATCCCAACACTTCAGGAGGCCGAGGCAGGTGGATCACTTGAGGTCAGGAGTTTGAGACCAGACTGGCCAACATGGGTGAAACCCCATATCTACTAAAAATACAAAAATTAGCCAGGTGCAATGGTACACACCTGTAGTCCCAGCTATTTGGGAGGCTGAAGCATGAGAATCGCTTGAGCCTGGGAGGTGGAGGTTGCAGTGAGCTGAGATCACGCCACTACACTCCAGCCTAGGTGATAGAGCAAGATTCTGTCTCAAACAAATAAAATACAATAAAATGCAGCTGGGCTGGGCATTGTCACTCACACCTTTAATCCCAGCACTTTGGGAGGCTGAGGTGGGAGTATCCCTTCGGTCCAGGAGTTCAAGAGCAGCCTGGGCAATATAGTGAGATTCTGTCTCTACAAAAAAAGAAATAAAATTAGTCAGGCATGGTGGTGTGTGCCTGTAATCCTAGCTACTCAGGAGGCTGAGGTGGGAGGATCACTTGAGCCTGGCAGGTTGAGGCTGCAGCGAGCTGAGATTACACCACTGTACTCCATTCTGAGCGACAGAGCAGGACCCTGTCTCAAAAAATTAATTATTTTTTTTGTTTGTTTGTTTTTTTGAGACGGAGTCTGGCTCTGTCACCCAGGCTGGAGTGCAGTGGCCGGATCTCAGCTCACTGCAAGCTCCGCCTCCCGGGTTTACGTCATTCTCCTGCCTCAGCCTCCCGAGTAGCTGGGACTACAGGCGCCCGCCACCTCGCCCGGCTAGTTTTTTGTATTCTTTAGTAGAGACGGTGTTTCACCATGTTAGCCAGGATGGTCTCGATCTCCTGACCTCGTGATCCGCCCGTCTCGGCCTCCCAAAGTGCTGGGATTACAGGCTTGAGCCACCGCGCCCGGCCAAAAAATTAATTAAACAATTAGTTAATTAGATAAAATGCAGTCAGTTGGGTTGATGATCTCAAGCATAAGGTAGAATAAGCATGAGTAAACCTGGGTGTAGAGGTGTATACAAGGGGAAGTCACAACAGTTAGCTGAGAGAAAAGTCAGAATTAGGTTGCAAATAATCTCTATTTGCATATGCAAGAAGAGTTGTGACATGTAGAATTTGCTTCTGCTAGAAGTTTACCATTGAAAACTGCAGAGACCTACATTTGTGTTTAGTTACTTTCAATAGTAATGTGAAAGTCATAAGCTTGAGGTATATAAAAATCATTTTAGTAGTAAAAACAAAGTCAGGAAAGGAAGGTCTCAGTTTTCTGTTTAGGTTATTAAATTTGTATTTTGTTCCCCAATTTATGATCCCAGAGTCAGTTGGCTGAGACGGAAACATGCCCCATCTCTTGTGAGTCTACTGGTGACATTAATTATGCAGGATGCCATGTCAGAATGTACTTCAAGGTTCTAGTATCTCTAAAAGTGATTGTGAATATCCATACAAGTCTTCCATTTCCTCAGACCCTGATACACACCATGCTTGCTGTGGAGCTGAACAGCTGCCAATGGAAGAACCGGATTGTGGCCTGCCAGGTTTTCTCCCGGATCAGTGGAAACGTCTGCTTGGTAAACCTCTTTCTTTTCCTCCAGGACAGAAAGCCTAAAAGAGGCTGAGCTACAGAGGCCTTCTACTTTTTGCTGCTATGTGGTATCCCATTCTTACCAAACAGATCTCTGTTCCCACATCACTACTTCTTACTTCTAACCCAGAATTATCTTCAAATGCCAGCATGTCTGTCTAGAAGCCAATGCTTCTCAGTGCAGTGCTGGTCCACAAACTGCTGGTAACTGATCCACAATGAAATAGCACAAAAACTGACAGGAGATTAGAAACGTTTATAGTAGGCTGAGTGTGGTGGCTCACATCTGTAATCCCAGCACTTGGGGAGGCCAAGGCGGGGGGATCACGAGGTCAGGAGCTTGAGACAAGCCTGACCAACATGGTGAAAACTCCATCTCTACTAAAAATACAAAAAGTAGCTGGGTGTGGTGGTGGGCGCCTATAATCCCAGCTACTCGGGAGGCTGAGGCAGGAGAAATGCTTGAACCCAAGAGGCTGAGGTTGCAGTGAGCCAAGATCTCACCACTGCACTCTAACCTGGGTGACAGAGGGAGACTCCATCTCAAAAAAAAAAAAAAAGAAAGAAAGAAAGAAACGTTTACAGTAATTTGATATTGCCTCAATATCAACAGACTTTATCAGTCAATGGCGTATTTTCCTCCCCCCAAAATTGGTTCTTCATCAAAGATCATTCGAGAAGCACTGACTTAAACTACCCAAAAACCCATCTAAATGAGTGTCTGTGGTGGTTCTCTGAGTGTTTGGCACACACATATAAAACACAGTCCCGGCTGGGCGCGGTGGCTCACACCTGTAACCCCAGCACTTTGGGAGGCCAAGGCAGGTGGATCAGAGCTCAGGAGTTTGAGACCAGCCTGGCCAACATGGTGAAACCCCATCTCTACTAAAATACAAAAATTAGCTAGGCGTGGTGGCTGGCACCTGTAATCCTAGCTACTTGGGAGGCTGAGGCACAAGAATTGCTTGAACCTCGAAGGGAGAGGTTGCAGTGAACCGAGATCGTGCCACTGCACTCTAGCCTGGGCGACAGTGCGAGACTCTGTCTCAAAAAACAAACAAACAAAAAACCATCATCCCAGCTTTCACAAAATTAACACTATGGTAGGAATAAGACTCATATATACAGATGATTCAAGAACAAGCAATAAATATAAGGTACTCTTTTAAAACTTTTCAGAGAGAGAGATTAGTTTGGTTTAAATTTATTGCTTAAAGTTCTGTGAAGGGGTCCGGTGCAGTGGTTCATGCCTGTAATCCCAGCACCTTGGGAGGCTGAGGCGGGTGGATCACTTGAGACCAGGAGTTCGAAACCAGCCTGGTCATCATGGCGAAACCCCGTCTCTACTAAAAATACAAAAATTAGCTGGGCATGGTGGCACACGCCTGTAATCCCAGCTACTTGGGGAGGAGAATCGCTTGAACCTAGGAGACGGAGGTTTCAGTGAGCCAAGATCGCGCCACTGCATTCCAGCCTGGGCGACAGAGTAAGACTCCATCTGAAAAAAAAAAAAAACCAACTGTCAGTGAAGATGGTGGGGCTCAGCTAGAACTGTAGAGGGAATTCCAGGCAACACTTTGTTTTTGCCATTATTTCCCAATCATCTTCAGGTGTCCAAATGGGCGCTTTCCCTTCTTCCTATGTGCTACTTCATCTTTTCCTTATAACTTTGGGTATCTCCAGAATAGCCTAGAACATTGCCATTTCCATGATAAGTGAACACCCTCCACTCTGTAACCCTGACATTTTGATATGGGAAGCACAAAATCTGGCCACTCAATAGAGTAATCACCTGAAAACGTTTTGGACTTGGGTTAGTTCTGTCTCAAGTGCTATAGCACCCTGCTGCTAAAGTCCTGGACCAGCAGCACAGGCATCACCTAGGAGCTTATTAGAAATGCAAAAATCGGCCAGGCACGGTGGCTCACACCTACAATCTCAGCACTTTGGGAGGCTGAGGAGGGCAGATCACCTGAGGTTGAGAGTTTGAGACCAGGCTGACTAACATGGAGAAAATCCGTCTCTACTAAAAAAACAGGCCGGGCGCGGTGGCTCACGCCTGTAATCCCAGCACTTTGGGAGGCCAAGGCGGGCGGATCACAAGGTCAGGAGATCGAGACCATCCTGGCTAACACAGTGAAACCCTGTCTCTACTAAAAATACAAAAAATTAGCTGGGCGTGGTGGCAGGCGCCTGTAGTCCCAGCTACTCGGGAGGCTGAGGCAGGAGAATGGTGTGAACCCAGGAGGCGGAGGTTGCAGTGAGCTGAGATCGCACCACTGTGCCCTAGCCTGGGCAACAGAGCGAGACTCTATCTCAAAAAAAAAATTAGCCAGGCGTGGTGGCACATGCCCATAATCCCAGCTACTCAGGAGGCTGAGACAGGAGAATCACTTGAACCCTGGAGGTGGAGGTTGCAGTAAGCCAAGATCGTGCCATTGCACTTCAGCCTAAGCAACAAGAGTGAGACTCCATCTCAAAAAAAAAAAAAAAAGAAATGCAAAAATCTCATCTTAGGCCAGCTCAATCCGAAACTGCATCTTAACAATATCACTTTAACAACATCTGATTCATCTGTACCTTCACCTCCTTGGCACTTGGCACTTAGAATTGTCAACTGAAAGTAAAAAGACATGCAGAGCTAGCAGGGGCTGAGGTAAAGATGATGAGGACTTCATGGCAGCCTGCTGGAGCTAAGAAAGGCAGTATGTCTATAAGTCTTTTCACTCATTCAGTAAGCATGCAGTTTCTGACCACGTCTGGTGCGCTAGGCACTATGCTACCACTGGGGTGCAGGGCTAAGTCTTCCCTTAGTAAATGTTGTAAGTAGCTAGAACAGAAGCAGCTATGAGGTGTTGTGGGGATTTCCTGTGCTTACAAGGGGCAAAGAAGACTTCACTAAGGAGATGTTTTTATTTTTTAAAATTTTTAATAAAAGATCAGTGTGATAGGAAGGAGATGCTTTTGAGCTAAATCGTAAAGGAAGAGTACAAAGACATCAAGTACCAGGTAGGAGTAGAGAAGGGAGATACTTCTAGCAGGGAGAACAGCATGGGCACGTTTACGCAATCATCGTGTAGTAATCTTTGCCCATTCCTCTCTGAGAGAAGTGCACTTATAGAGTGACCAACTATTCTGGTTTGTCCAGGCAATAGGACTTTCAGTACCAAAACCAGGAGAGTCCCAGGCAAACTGCAATGAGCTGGTCACCTCATCAAGTATCATTTTCAAATTTTAAGTCTCCCAGGTACAGATTATGTTTGCACTGATACCATATAGTTTAAAGGATGAGCTTGGGAGAGAGAGCTGGGTTTGAGTCCTGGTTCCAGCACTCACCAGGTTAACCTTGGACAAGTTGATCAAAGCCTCCATTCTGTCATCTGTAAATGGTAGCAATATCTGCCCCGCTGGATTCTTTGGGAGAGTAAGGGATGGGAAAAAACACTCACGACAATCCTCATTAGTACAGTGATGGGTAAAAAAAGAAAAAACAGCACAACGCCAAGCACAAAATTAACGTTCAGTAAGTGATAGCTAACGATCATATCTACTTATAGGATATGAAACATAAGTTGATCCAGCTGATGTGGAATGACTGGAATAAGGAAGTGAGGCGAGCAGCTGCGCAGGCGCTGGGGCAAATGAGCCTTGGGAAAGAGGTGCATGACATAATCAGGTAAGACCCAGTCAACATGAGGAGACACTCTTCTAAATTCTTAGAAGTGTTTAGGAAGCAGGCCGGGCATGGTGGCTCCCAACACTTTGGGAAGCTGAGGATGGCAGACCACGAGGTCAGGAGATTGAGACCATCCTGGCTAACACAGTAAAACTCTGTCTTTACTAAAAATACAAAAAAATTAGCTGGGCATGGTGGCACACACCTGTTGTCACAGCTACTTGGGAGGCTGAGGCAGCAGAATCACTTCAACCCGGGAGGCGGAGGTTGCAGTGAGCAGAGATAGCGCCACTGCACTCCAGCCTGGTGACAGACCAAGACTCCGTCTCAAAAAAAAAAAAAAAAAAAAAAAAGTGCTTAGGAGGCCTGGGATTCAGCCACCCAGCATTTGTTTAGCTCCTCTGTACAGACCCTGGACCAGGTCCCACTGTAAAAAATTAACAGTCCCTACAAACTAACAACGTGACTAGGGAAAGAATCATTGAGTGCCCAGTAGGCGTGAGGCAATGGTTTGGGTGTTGGAGGGTGTTCGAAAGTATGATGCAATTCTGATGACCACATGCAAAATATACAAACACCTAATTAAAAATACCAAATCATTAAAAACTAGAACAAATGGCGTATACCATAACTGCTGGAGCAGAAAAATGGAATACTTAGCATGGTTAGAGGTGTAAGGCCAAGTTTCACAGAGGGATTGCACAGGAGGGCCAGCCCAGTGGCACACATCTATAATCCCAACACTTTGAGACTCCGAAGCAGGAGGCTCAATTGAGCCCAGGATTTCGAGACCAGCCTGGGCAACATAGCAAGACCTTGTCTCTACTAAAAATAAAAAATAAAAAATTGGCCGGGCACGGTGGCTCATGCCTGTAATCCCAGCACTTTGGGAGGCCAAGGCAGGCGGATCACGAGCTCAGGAGATCGAGACCATCCTGGCTAACATGGTGAAACCCCGTCTCTACTAAAAATACAAAATGGCGTGGTGGTGGGCGCCTGTAGTCCCAGCTATTCAGGAGGCTGAGGCAGGAGAATGGCGTGAACCCAGGAGGCGGAGCTTGCAGTGAGCGGAGATCGTGCCACTGCACTCCAGCCTGGGCAACAGAGTGAGACTCCGTCTCAAAAATAATAATAAAAAATAAAAATAAAAATAAATTAGCCAGTGTGGTGGTGTATGCCTGTAGTCCCAGCTACTTGGGAGGCTGAAGCAAGAGGATTGCCGGGGTCCAGGAAGTCCAAGGCTGTCATGAGCCATCATCATGCCACTGCATTCCAGCCTGGGCAACAGAGAAAGACCCTATCTCAAAAAAAAAAAAAAAAGAGAGAGAAACTGCATAGGAGCCAGGCAGAGTGGGTAAGTGCCTATAATCCCAGCTACTCAGGCTGAGGCAGGAGAATCACTTGAGGTCAGGAGTTCAAGACCAGCCCGGGCAATAGCAAGACTCCATCTCTAAAAATAATTTAAGGCCGGGCACGGTGGCTCACACCTGTAATCCCAGCACTTTGGGAGGCTGAGACGGGAGGATCACAAGGTCAGGAGATTGAGACCACCCTGGCTAACACAGTGAAACCCCGTCTCTACTAAATATACAAAAAAAATTAGCCGGGTGTGGTTGTGGGCGCCTGTAGTCCCAGTTACTAGGGAGGCTGAGGCAGAAGAATGGCGTGAACCCGGGAGGCGGAGCTTGCAGTGAGCCGAGATGGCACCACTGCACTCCAGCCTGGGCGACAGAGCAAGACTCTGTCTCAAAAAAAAAAAAAGAAAAAGAAAAAGAAAAAGAAACCCTGTCTCTACTAAAAATACAAGAAAAACAAAATTAGCCAGGCGTGGTGGTGGGTGCCTATAGTCCCAACTACTCAGGAGGCTGAGGCAGGAGAATGGCATGAACCCAGGAAGTGGAGCTTGCAGTGAGCCAAGATTGCACCACTGCACTCCAGCCTGGGAGACAGAGCAAGACTCCGTCTCCAAATAATAATAATAATAAAATAAATAAAAATAATTTAAACAAACAAAAAGACTACATAGGCATTCTAGGCTGGAAGCCAAATGCAGAAATAATCATGGCACACGTGAGGGCGATGGAGAAGAGAACTTGACTGTGAAAAGAGGTGCAAGTTGACATTTTCCTTTATTCAGTCATTCAATGTAACTGAAAGCCCTGCATTACCTAATTACCGAATAGCTATGAATTAGGGATTCAAGTAAAGAAGACAATCGAGCTCTGTACCCAGTAAAACTTACCTTATGAGCATAAGGCTAACTGGGATTGACAGCCTACAGAACTCGGATTTTATCAGGAGGGCATACATTGGGGTTGGGAGTTAGGTACTGAAAGTTTAAGGAAGCGAAAGAAAAGCAACTTGTGCCTTACAGGGTCAAGCTGGGTCAAGGAAATTCCCAGGAGCGTGTGGAAGCTCTCTCCCTGATAGGTGAGCTCAAGCTTATGACCGCCAAGCTTCTCCCAAGCTTCCTGCACTGCTTCTCTGATGACTTCACAGCAGTTCGGCGGGCAGCCTGTTTGGCAGCTGGTGCCCTGCAAATCCGCGACAAGATGGTGAGTCAGGGAAACATATTCTTATCGTACCTGATTGACCTGAAGAGGGCATTACCTTCCCTGGTTGTGCACAGTATGCTCAACATTCTGCAGGGACACAGAATGAGAGATCGGAACTGGGAAGGGGGTACATAAGCCACTTCAAACAGGACCGTTTCAGGGGCGTCCAATCTTTTGGCTTCCTTGGGCCACACTGGAAGAATTGTCTTGGGCCACACATAAAGTACACTAACACTAACGATAGTTGATGAGCTTAAAAAAAAAAAGGTCCATGCATAAATCTCATGTTTTAAGAAAGTTTACGAACTTGTGTTGGGTCACATTCAAGGTCGTTCCGGGCCACGTATTGGACAAGCTTGGTTTAGCTCCCAGCCAGCCCAGACTTCAGTTCTAGAGCACACCCCTGAATCCTGTTCTCACCTCAGTTAACTAGCTTCTCATTACCTGGGTGCTGATGGGCTTTAGGATCAACTCCCATAAATGGAGTTATAATTCCGTTATTAGGGAAAAATCTATTTGAAGTGTTCAAGAGAAGCCATATGGCCACAGATCTGTAGACTGAGAAAATCAATAGCAGATAATTCAGCTAATCTACTCACTATGCATACAGGTTGGTACTTTAGGCTCCAGCTCATTTGTCACCAGAATTGATAGGTCATTTTTCAATTATAGCTCCTTTTAGAGATAAGTGGTGTCCCTGTTTCTGATTCATTATTTTGCTTTGTTTTGTTTTTTTTGCTTTTGTGAGATGGAGTCTCGCTCTGTCACCTAGGCTGGAGTACAGTGGCACGATCTCAGCTTACTACAACCTCCACCTCCCGGGTTCAAGCAATTCTCCTGCCTCAGCCTCCAAGTAGCTGGGATTACAGGTGTGTGACACCATGCCCGGCTAATTTTTGTATTTTTAGTAGAGACAAGGTTTCACCACGTTGGCCAGGCTGGTCTCAAACTCCTGACCTCAAGTGATCCGCCCACCTTGGCATCCCAAAATGCTGGGATTACAGGTGTGTGCCACTGCACCCAGTTGCTTCTGGTTCATTCTTGCTCTGGTTCTCCCCACTTAACACTGCCTTTTATCCATCCCAGGTGCTTGAATGCCTCCTGAACCTGATGCAGAGAGATCCTTACTGGAAAATCAAGGCCTTTGCCATTCGAGGTATTATAGAAGTAGTGTCCCAAACTCTTAAACCTTAAATACCTTTCCCTATGCAAGTATAAATGATCCCCAGAAACTCTCTAATAAAGGGGTGAAGTGCAGGAGAGGTAATGATCTTAGCTTTTCAGAAGTTCCTTGTCTGAGAAGAGAAAGATAATTTTCTTCTTCAATTTTTAGTGAAAGATCCTGAGTCTAGGTATATGTCAATCTTAAGTTAAAGACAGGGCTGATAAGACAGTCCCAGCCAACAGAATTAAGGATAAGATCCAAGTATGTATCCACTGCTGGATGCATCTTGCTTTCCTTGGATATCTCAACTATTACGCTCTATAAGTCAGATCAGTTTCAAGACTGCTACAGCCCTAAAACCCTGCCCCTTAATCAGCCTAGTTTCTTTTTAGAATCTTTGGCATTGCTTCTCTTTTTGACATAGATAAATAATTGTGCCTCCTTTCCCCATCACCCTGCTGGGACTAGGTGGATCTTCCATGTTATCTGTTCCATATTTCATCCCCGAAATAGGCAAATATCCTAATGGGCAAGGATGGGATGGAACATCCCTCTTCTAGAAATTCTTTGGAGGTAATGTCCCACTCTAACCTATCCTTAAAATTATAATGGTGATTACCATCCAAAAGGAAAAGTACTGTTTGCAAAACTCAATTTATTTCTGGATGCTAGAATATAGTAAGCTCAGTCTTCAAGGACATGCTGCCCTCTAATCTCTGCAGCTTTGGGACAGATTGGGCAAGTAAGTCCCAAGCTGACGGATCTTCTGCTCTGGGCTATTCACTATGAAGAGTCACCAGGTGTACGGCTGGAAGCTTGCCGTAGCATCCTAGCCCTGAAACTTCAAGGGGACCGGGTCAGGGACACCTTCCTAGACGTGCTGCTCCTGGAGAACCACGATGCTGTTCTAAAGTAAGCACTAAACCTCTGGCTCCCACCATTACCTTATACGGCCAACTCTCACATCTTTGCTCATTGAATATATTCCTGACTTTCCAGGCTGCCTAATGGCAGTAAAAGCACAGTCTCACCTGCACATTCACCACTCACCCACGTAGGTAACAGAAAAACTGGCCTAAATTAGATTGAAAGTCAAACTTACGTAGTTCATGCATCTTTTCTCCCCACCAGGATGGTTTTAAGTTATTCATACATTCAACTAACATTTATCAAGTGCCTATTGGGACAACAAGTTTTAGAGTGAAAAAGACCAGGGTTTGAATTCCAGCTCTGGCATGCAAGAGCTATGTGAGCCTGTGTAAGGTATTTAAACTCTGTGAGCCCATTTTTTTCAATCTATCAAATGCAGGTGATAGTCTACATTATAGAGTTGTGGTGACAAGTAATGAGATGACATGTTTAGCGCCTGTCATAAAGGTGTTCAGTAAATGCTACCTATTGGCACCTTCAAATATATTGTCTTGGCCAGATGCAGTGGCTCACATCTGTAATCCCAACACTTTGGGAGGCCGAGGCAGATGGATCACCTGAGGTCAGGAGTTTGAGACCAGACTGGCCAACACTGCAAAACCCGTCTCTACTAAAAATACAAAAATTAGACGGGCATGGCGAGGTGCGGTGGCTCACACCTGTAGCCCCAACACTTTGGGAGGCCAAGGTGGGTGGATCACCTGAGGTCAGGAGTTCTAGACCAGCCTGGTCAACATGGTAAAACCCCATCGCTACTAAAAATATAAAAATTAGCTGGGCATGGTGGTGCACACCTATAATCCCAGCTACTCAGGAGGCTGAGGCAGGAGAATCGCTTGAACCTGGGAGGCGGAGGTTGCACTGAGCCGAGATCACGCCATTGCACTCCAGCTCTGGGCAACAGAGCAAGACTCCATCTCGGAAAAAACAAAAAACAAACAAAAAAACCCACAAGTATATTGTCTCAAAAACTGTATAGTATTCCTATAAGCTAAACATTATACCATTTTTGCATATAAGGCTCAGAAAACTGCACAGTTAGGATTGGAACTTGGGATTCTTAACTGATTCCAAGTTCTATATTTTCTATCCCCATACTTCTTTAAAGGGCAGGGTAGAATAATCTAAGAAGTCCTTCTTATCTTTCAGAGAAGTGTACCAGACAATGAAGATACTCAACTTAGGAAATGAAGGAAACCAAGAAATGCTTCAGGAAATCAAGAACAGGGTAAATAAGTGCAAGCTCTGTTTTCAAGAGAAAATTCAGGGCTCTCAAGAGTTCCTCAGACCCTGTCCTCCTCAAATATGTACATACCCTTTTTCCCACCATAGAAATACTTTCAAAAACCCCAGACACAGATGCCGCATCATTTGAAAATGCAAAGCACCTGTGCACGATTGGGTTATAAGGTCCTACTAGTAAAGACAAAAACAAAACAAAAATCCTATTAGTCCTATCAAGCAGCGCTCAAAAATCAGTTTATTGTTATTGTTTCAGAAATACTATTTCCCTCCCTTCCGTTTTTCTCCCCATCATCCCCAAACCCAAGTTGTTTATTTTTCCTTTTTTGCAAATAAGCATAGAGAAGGAATAAGGGACAGGAGCTGGCCCCCTAGATTTTCTTCTTAATTTTTCTGAATTCCTAATCTGGGTTCTCTCACCAAAGAAAATCTCTAGCTGAAAGGATTAATATAATTTTTCATTTTTTTTTGGAGGGGGGGACAGTCTCGCTCTGTTGCCTAGGCTGGAGTGCAGTGGTGTGATCTTGGCTCACTGCAACCTCCACCTCCTGGGTTCAAGTGATTCTCGTGGCTCAGTCACCAAAGTAGCTGGGATTATAGGCATGTGCTACCACGCCCAACTAATTTTTTTGTGTTTTTAGTGGAGACAAGGTTTTGCTATGTTGGCCAGGCTGGTCTTGAACTCCTGGCCTCAAGTGATCCACCCTCCACCCGCCTCAGCCTCCCAAAGTGCTGGGATTACAGGCATGAGCCATTACGCCTGGCCTGGATTGTTTTAATTTTTCAAAACTGTTAGATGAGATGAAGGAATAGAGGAGAAAGGACTTTGAAAAGGTAATTCAAGAAACCAACTTCACACCAAGCAAACATTTCTTTCTTTCTTTTTTTTTTTTTTTGAGACGGAGTCTTGCTCTGTCGCCCAGGCTGGAGTGCAGTGGCCGGATCTCAGCTCATTGCAAGCTCCGCCTCCTGGGTTCAGGCCATTCTCCTGCCTCAGCCTCCCCAGTAGCTGGGACTACAGGCACCAGCCACCTCGCCTGGCTACTTTTTTTGTATTTTTTAGTAGAGACGGGGTTTCACCGTGTTAGCCAGGATGGTCTTGATCTCCTGACCTCGTGATCCGCCCGTCTCAGCCTCCCAAAGTGCTAGGATTACAGGCTTGAGCCACCGCACCCGGCCTCAAGCAAACATTTCTTAGCAGGTTCCTTTCATCATGCCCAAAAAGCTGAAGTAAAATTTTTTTTTTTTTTTTGAGACGGAGTCTCGCTCTGTCGCCCAGGCTGGAGTGCAGTGGCCGGATCTCAGCTCACTGCAAGCTCCGCCTCCCAGGTTTAGGCCATTCTCCTGCCTCAGCCTCCGGAGTAGCTGGGACTACAGGCGCCCGCCACCTCGCCCGGCTAGTTTTTTGTATTTTTTAGTACAGACGGAGTTTCACTGTGTTAGCCACAATGGTCTCGATCTCCTGACCTCGTGATCCGCCCATCTCGGCCTCCCAAAGTGCTGGGATTACAGGCTTGAGCCACCGCGCCCAGCCCTGAAGTAAAATTTTCATGAACAGGTACAAAAAATCTCCAACCAATATCATAAGAGAACAATGTTCTCAGGCATTTATGTACCGCCTACTACTGATAAGCATATGCAATTAGTTACTTCTTTTTTTTCTAGAGACAGGGTCTCACTTTGTTGCCCAGGCTAGAGTGCAGTGGCATGCTCACAGCTCACTGTAGCCTTGAACTGTTGGGCTCAAGTGATCTCCCTCCTCAGCCTCCCACAATTATTTTATTAATTTTTTTTTGTTTTTTGATTAATTTGCTGCCTAGTACAGGTGTTTTGTTTTGCATTATTTGTTCGTTTTTTGATAATTTGCTGCCTAGTACAGGTGTTTTGTTTTGCATTATTTGTTCTAATTCAGATTAAAACACTAAGCCAAAAGGACTTGCTGGTACAGAAAATACTCAAGCTGGAGATAGTCATGGGAAAAGTGAGGGAGGAAGCAAAACGTGTTTACTTGAAACCCAAAGGAGAACAAGAACCACTAACACTCCAAACTTTACTCCAAGAAACTTTTCAGGGTAGGTTTCCTAGGGGTGAGTTCTATGCCTTGATTCCTTTAATAAGCCTCTTCCAGGATCTGGATGTTTTGGGACTTAGTAGCAAGGCTTGGAGGAAGAAAGAGTCAGGAAAGGGTCCTTCCCTCTTGGCTACCATCCACTCAGTCTTTGTTATTTTTTTTTGTTCCCCAGGTTTTTATTCATATATTTTCTCCCTTAAAAAAAAAAGTTATCTCTACTTGAACTGATTTAAAGAAGGACATATCAGAAAAACACAAGTCTTTATAAAACACTACTACCATGTATGTTTGATTAAGCACCCAAAAAAGCTTTATGAGCTTAACCTTAATAGTGGTAGTGGCTGGTGGTCAGGCATGGTGGTGCACACCTGAAATCCCAGTGCTTTGGGAGGCCACGATGGGAGGATCACCCCAGGCCAGGAGTTCAAAACCAGTCTGGGCAACATAGCAAGACCCCTCCATCTCTACAAAAATAAATAAATAAATAAATAAAAATTATCTGGGTGTGGTGGCACACACCGGAAGTCCTATCTACTAAGGAGGCTGAGGTGGGAGGATTGCTTGAGCCCAGGAGGTTGAGGCTGCAGTAACCCAAGATCTCACCACTGCACCCCAGCCTGGGCAACAGAGTGGGACCCTGTCTCAAACAAACAAAAAATAGTGCTTATCTCTGGAAAGCGGGGTTGGAGGGAGAACTATCATTTTTACTTAATGTATGTCTATGCTTTTGTAACTTTTTAAAAAAGACCTTATAAAGTTCTCAACCTTAAACAACAGAAAACTATCCATTATGGTGATAGACTCTTAAGAGTCCCAGACACAACCTAAATGATGAAGGTGCAGAAATCAAGCTGTACCAAAATATACTTACAAAATCTGTGTGTCCAAGCATAGCAGCAACCTCAGGTCACTCAGCCAGCTGCCTACCAGCTACCACCCCAAACCCAGGTCTTCTGGTTCCAAGTCCAGTGCTCTTTCTGGTACATCAGGCACTTTTCCACCAACCATGAGAATATTCACTTGTCAGATTTGGGGAAGTTTCTTCCAACTGCCAGAATAAAAATGAGAGTGGAAAGTAACTTGAACACCAGCCTTCCTTCATGGCCAGCTTGCTAAAAGTTGGTTGCCAAAGGTCCATGAAGGCACAACTAGGTGACATGCTGCCCTTATGACAGCAGTGCCAGCCATGGATGCAAGCAAACAGTGAGCAAAAACATACCATGCTCTTAAAACTGAACTAGCTAGTATGAAATAATTTTTCTATTAGAATTGGGTTGCATAATTAAATAGCATAAATTATCCCCAAAGTTAGTGAATTGGTCCCAATCAGATGAGATTTTTGAGATCGAGTCTCGCTCTGTTGCCCAGGCTGGAGTGCAGTGGCACGATCTCAGCTCACCGCAACCTCCGCCTCCCAGGTTCAAGTGATCCTCCTGCCTCAGTCCCCTAGTAGCTGGGATTACAGGTACGTGCCACCATGCCTGGCTAATTTTTGTATTTTTACTAGAGATGGGGTTTTGCCATGTTGGCCAGGCTGGTCTCAAACTGCTGACCTCAGGTGATCCACCTGCCTTGGCCTCCCAAAGTGCTGGGATTACAGGCATGAGCACCGCACCTAGCCTGAGATTCTCTTCCTTAAGAGATTAACATGCTCCTTTTACATTCTACAACCACCCCAAGTTGCTTTTCACTTCAGCCATTATAGATTTTCCCTATCTTCCTCCTGCTCCTGCATTTCTTCAAACCATCCCACATAATAATCTAGCATTAGAAAAGGGAAACATTCTTTGGCACTTTAATAACTTTTCTAAGGTTCATACAAATTTAACAATAACAGGATACTGACCCCAACCCTCCCTCCAAACAATGAAAAAGAACTCAGATGAAAGATCCAAATTCCAAAAAAAATCTAATGTCGGTCTCAAGCAGAATGACATGATCAGTGCCACCCAGTACACTGAAGCCTGAGGGTGATGAAGTTGGTGCTCTGAAATGATCACGGATCAAGGGTTTTTTTCCACCTCCAACTTCTCCTTTTCCTTTTGTACCTAGATGAGATGGTTCTTCCTAGAAGACCTTCTGAGGTTTGTGACATTGAAGCAGTCATAAAGGTAAATGTGAGCACACTGATGGTTATCAAGGTAAGAACATGAGTTTCAAAAAAAGAAAAAAAAAAAAGTAGCAGTGGCAGGGGAGAATCACTACTGCCTTGTTTCCAGCAATCAGCAAGAAACTAATTTAGGGCTAGAGGCATCTTGGTGAGCAGCAGCCCCTTATCATACAACATGGTTGCCAAGGAAAGCTGGTCCTCCACACTGTCACAGGGCAGGTCCCCCACTCTCACAAACTCTGGGTAAGAACGAAGCAACAGTTCCATGGCATCAGCTTGCTGGGGGTATATTTCCAAGCATTTGGGTTCTTCCAGATGATACACACGGGAGTTTTCCACTGTGTAATAGAGAAACAAATGGCCCCCCTCACCCACCAGCCGAGCTATCCCATCCTGAAGCATGTGGACTTCTGTTTCTGTTGTCAACTGGGCCCCCACGTTTACAGGTTCTCCAGCCTCCCAGCGAATTGGAAGCCCGTAAACACTTAGTGCCCTCTCCCTATCAGTCAAAACAGGGGGCAGAGAATCGTGGATGAAGTCTTTGGCTCTCTGGTCGGCCACAGCATCGACAGGAGCAAAGTGTCCCAGGCGGGCAACCAAGACCCGCACCTTCTCCATGAAAGCGGTTCTTCGCGGATCCTTAGAATCTGAATGCTGGGCCCCCATGTAATCCATGAAGTCTCGGGGCAGACCCCTCCGAAACTCCACATTTTCTTCCATTGCAGCCTGCACGGCCAGAGGCAGTATGGCCTCTAAGAAGTCACCCCAGGTATTGCGCTGGTACGTGGACAAGGTGAGGTGCAGAGAGTGGACTCCATCCTGGCATTCAGCTTGGTGAATGAAGCCCCGAGGAAAATACAGCAAATCTCCAGGTTCCAGCACGGTCTGCAGCACCGGCTCACCGAGGTCATCCTGACTGAAGTTGGGGCTGGATGTCAGAGCCAGTTCCTCGGTTGGGACTCGGGGTCGGTATACACGCCAGAGTTTCCTACCTTCCAGCTGCAGCACGAAGGCCTCGATGTCGTCGTAGTGGGGGGCAAAGCCCTGCGAGTTAGGTGGCGTGAGGTAAACGTTGGAGCCTGCCATGCTTCCAAACTGCTCTTGAAGCACAGCCAAAAACTGCCACACAGTGGTAGAGAAAGCCTGCGGACAGAGGAGGCGCAGGGAGCAGCCGGCCTGGTACAGGGACCACGCGGCGGCGGGCAGCGCGCGGCCGGGTGGGTTCAGGGTCTCGCGTCGCCCGTTGATGTAACGAGCGGCGTCCAAGTGCTGGCCGAATTGCACCTCCTCGTTGCGCAGCATCAAGTCCAGGTCGGCGGTAGAGAAAAGTCCCTGGTAGTAGGTGTGGTCCTGCCGCCGCACCAGCACTGCCTCCCGCTCCCATAGGCGCCGGTAGAAGTGATCTGGCGGCATGGGCGCGATGAGCCACTCAAAGAGGCGCGCCGCTCGCCGCCGGCTGCTGGGGATGCGGTTCAGCTCGGCCAAGATGCGCCGCAGCGGGGAGTCCCAAGCCGGCTCCCCACCCATGTTATCCACCTGCGGCCCTGACGCCGTCGCAGAGGCCCCGGACGACTGGGCGGCCGCCAAGTGCTGCGCGGTGCACAGCAGGGCCGAAGTCTCCATCACCCGGGCCGGCGCGGCGGGCACCTCCACCAGGCCTGCGGGCGGCGCGGAAGCCGGCACCAGGCGCGCCGGCGGGGTCTGCAGGGAGCGCGCGGCGGGCGAGGCCTCCAGCAGCTCTGCGGGCCCCAGGTGGCCGTATGGCTCTCGCCGGGCTGCGTCCGGGACGGCCGCCACCGCCGCCCCACCGGGTAGCGTGTCCCCCAGGTCGTCGGCCGTCGACTCCACCCTCGAGTCCTCCGAGTCCTTGCTAGGCAGCGTCTGCGCCCTCAGCACCTGCGCCATGGTGGGTACAGTACTTCTCACTTGCCTTCGTATCTTCCTGGGCCTCAAGGGCAGGGCCAGGACCGACCCGCTGTGTGGCTGAGACTTGCGCCGGCGCCTCGGCCGCCCGCGCCTCAACGGCCCTGCACTGGCCTGGAGCCCATCCATGGCGAGACCAGACTAGATCGTCGTCCCCCCACCACCCCCCGGCCGGGGCCGAGGCTATAGAGGTTCCTGAATGCAGCGGCTGCGGTGCACTCTGGGAAGGGGGCGCGGCCTCCAGCCACCTTGGGGTTGGCCACGCCCACCATTCTTCTATTCGGTCCCTCCCGCTCTCTTTCTTTAAATGTTTGGCTTCAAACTATAGCGGCAAGAACCCTTGCCAAACAAACAAGGAATCTACACTCAGAGAGCAATTTAAAAATAAAGTTGCGGCCAAGCGCGGTGGTTCACGCCTGTAATCTTAGCACTTTCAGAGACCGAGGTGTGTGGATCACCTGAGGACAGGAGTTCGAGACCAACCTGACCAATATGGTGGAACCCCGTCTCTACTAAAATTACAAGAATTGCTCAGGCGCGGTGGCTCACGCCTGTAATCCCAGCACTTTGGGAGGCCAAGGCGGGCGGATCACGAGCTCAGGAGATCGAGACCATCCTGGCTAACAAGGTGAAACTCCGTCTCTACTAAAAAAGAAAAATACAAAAAATTAGCCGGGCGTGGTGGCGGGCGCCTGTAGTCCCACCTACTCGGGAGGCTGAAGGAGCAGGAGAATAAGTGAACTTGGGAGGCCAGAGCGCATTGAGCCAAGATGCTGCACTCCAGCCAGGCAACGAGACTCCACCTCAAAAATTTAAAAATAATAAGGCCGAGGCCCGGTGGCTCCATGCAATCCCAGCACTTTGGAGGCCGAGGCAGGCGGATCCACAAGGTCAGGAGGAATCGAGACCACAGTGAAACCCGTCTAAAAAATACAAAAAAATTAGCAGGCCTTGATGGCTGAAGCCACCTGTAGTCCAGCTACTCAGGAGGCTGAGAGCAGGAGAATGCAGTGAACCAGGCCGGGCTTGCAGTGAGCGAATCAGCTCCTGCACTCCAGCCTGGGCTGACAGAGACTCGTCTCAAAAAAAAAAAAAAAAAAAAAAAAAAATAATAATAATAATAATAATAATAATAATAATTACAAAAATTAGCCAGGTGTGTTGGCTTGCACCTGTAGTCCCAGCTACTTGGGAGGCTGATACAGGAGAATTGCTTGAACCCGGGAGGTGGAGGTTGTAGTGAGCCGAGGTCGCGCCACCGCACTCCGTCTCAAAAAACAACACGAAGCACAAAATCAAGTTACTAGAGACTCCCCAGGAGAAATGGCTACTTGACTGTTCTTTCCTTCTAGTCTTTGCATATTGCAGGGTTCCTTAGATGTCCTCATTTCTGAACAGGATGTTCCACCGGCAACTTCTCACCAAAAAGTGCAGAATTCTTGTTTTCAAGGAATGCCCCCAGGCAGTTTGAGTTCCGCATAAACTTCTGCTCTGCAGATGAATTCGCTGACTGAAACCCTATCTAGGAGTTCCTCCACCTAACTTCTCTCCCTCCTTTCTCCAATACAAATTCTCAAATTCATTGTCCTCTCTCCGAAAAAGAAGTTATGTTTTCCTCTACTTGCATTCTTGATATCTGCCCTTCCTGCCCCTCTAGGATTTTGTTTCTTTAGCTGCAACTTCTCTGGCTCTTAAATTCGAGTTCTTAAATCTGGGCCTCTAATTAACAGTAACAGGCAATGTGGTGGCATGAGGGTGTAATTTTTGAGAACATGGTCACTGTCTGTCATGCAACTAATTGCTTTGTACATAAAGATTCGCAATGCTTAGCCAGGCGGTGGCTCAAGGCCTGTAATCCCAGCACTTTGGGAGGGCGAGATGGGCGGATCGAGGTCAGGAAGTGAGACCATCCTGGCCGACACAGTGAAACCCTCTCTGCTAAAAATACAGAAAACTAGCAGGAGGCTGAGGTGCGGGCACCTGGGTTTCCAGCTACTCGGGAGGCTGAGACAGAATGGCGTGAGCCGGGGGCCCGAGGAGCTTGCAGTGAGCTGAGATCCGGCCACTGCACTCCAGCCTGGGCGGCAAGCGAGACTCCGTCTCAAAAAAAAAAAAAAAAAAGATTCCTTGTCTTCATTTGAATCATTTAAGAAATAAAGTGCTGGGTCAAAAAGAGTAAGATACGGCCGGTGATGGCTCAAGCCTGTAATGCCAGCACTGGGAGGCAGGCAGGCGGATCATGAGGTCAGGAGGTCGAGAGACCATCCTATTCATCGGTGAAACCCCGTCTCTACTAAAAAATACAAAAACTAGCCGAGGCCGAGTGGGCCGGTGCCTGTAGTCCCAGCTATAGGAGGCTGAGGAGCGGGAGAATGGCGTGGGCGAGGAGGGAGGAGCTTGCAGTGAGCTGAGATCCGTACTGCACTCCAGCCTGGGTGACAGAGCAAGACTCCGTCTCAAAAAAAAAAAAAAAAAGTAAGATACTTTCTGTGATTATTAATAGGTTTTAACAAACTGCCTTCCAAGAGGGTTTACAATGTTTCAAGCAATGATAAGCATAGTAGACTACAGTACATGGCCTCTAGGACCTTTCTCTGTTTGAGCTTTCAACACTCCCTCTTTCTGAGTTGCACGCCTATCCAAACACTTGCCAAGGCTTTTAGATTTTGCCCTTACCCATGTCTAACATCCACCCTTTTTTATTTCTCACATGGTCTGTTACACACACAGTTCTCAACTGAGGGTGATATTGCCTCCATAGAGACATTTGGCAATCTCATATGGGGGCGAGGGGTTGTCTAACATTTAGTAAATAGACACTAGAGACACTGCTAAACATTCTACAATACTAAGGACGACCCTCCCACAACAAATAATTATCCGATGCAAAATGTCAGTAGTGTAGTGTTGAGACAGAGAAATCCTGGTTTATTACAAATAGCCTCCCAACTAGTCTCTTTACCTTTATTTTTTATTTTATTTTATTTTTTTTGAGACAGAATCTTGCTGTGTTGCCCCAACCCCTGTGTTGCAATGACCCAATCTTGGCTCAGTGCAACCTCCGCCTCCCAAGTTCAAGTGATTCTCCTGCCTCAGCCTCCCAGGTAGCTGGGATTATAAGCACCTGCTACCACCGAAGCTAATTTTTGTATTTTTAGTAGAGATGGGGTTTCACCATGTTGGTCAGGTTGGTCTCAAACTCCTGACCTCAGGTGATCCACCCATCTCGGCCTCCCAAAGTGCTGGAATTACAGGCATGAGCTACGGCGCCCAGCCATCTCTTTACCGTTAATTGCTCCTATATTAGCCGTTCTCACATTGCTATAAAGAACTACCTGAGACTGAGTAATTTATAAAGAAAAAAGGTTTAATTGGCTCACAGTTCCTCAGGCTGTACAGAAAGCATGGTTGGGGAGGCCTAAAGAAACTTAAAATCATGGTGGAAGGTGAAGGGGAAGCAAGCTCACGCCTGAAATCCCAGCATTTCAGGAGGCCGAGGTGGGTGGATCACGAGGTCAGGAGATCAAGACCATCCTGGCTAACACGGTGAAACCCCATCTCTACTAAAAATACAAAAAATTAGCCGGGCATGATGGCACGCGCCTGTAGTCCCAGCTATTCTGGAGGCTGAGGCAGGAGAATTGCATGAACCCAGGAGGTGGAGGTCACAGTGAGTCCAGATCGCGTCACTACACTCCAGCCTGGGTGACAGAGCGAGACTCCATCTCAAACAAAAACAAAAACAACCAGATCTTGTGAGAACTCAACCACCATCATTGAAAGCAGCAAGGGAGAAATCTGCCTCCATGATCCAATCACCTCCCACCGGGTCCCTCCCCCAACATTGGGGATTACAAATCCCCACATGAGATTTGGGTGGGAACCCGGAGCCAAACCATATCATCTCCCATGCCAATTTATACCACAGATAGCTGCAAGATTAATTTTCTCAAGTTGAGGCCCCAAGCTTGTCGTCACCCTACTCAAAATCTACCCATGTGCCCCATTGACTAATCCAAGTTCCTCAGCTAGGTACTGAAGTCACATAACGTTACAGCCTATCATCCCCAAACCCTATAAACTCTACTTCTACAAGATAGACTGTTTGCTGTTGCTTACCTATATCGTCCTTCATATGTTTTCTCAGGCTGTTTCCTCTGCATGCTGTCCTCCAGTTATCTTTTGTCAAAACCCTAACTAAAGCCCATTTCACATTCCATCTCCTCTCCAAAGGCCCTACCATCGCCTTCATCTCAAGAGAATTTTGACTCTTTCACATGAATTTAACACATTGTGCTGATAATTCGTGCTCTTGTCATATTCCTTCCCAAATTCAAGGAAAATACTTCCTTATGCCTTTTTCTATCCTGTCTTGCATTTAGCACACTGCCCTGGGATTACAAGCATGAGCCACCATGCCCTGCTAAAAATATAGGCTTTGTTTGTTTGTTTTGAGATGGAGTCTTGCTCTGTCACCCAGACTGGAGTGCAGTGGTGCTATCTTGGCCCACTGCAACCTCTGCCTCCCAGATTCAAGCAATTTTCCTGCCTCAGCCTCCCGAGTAGCTGGGATTATAGGCACCCCCTACCACACCCGACTAATTTTTATATTTTTAGTAGAGACGGGGTTTCCCATGTTGGCCAGGCTGGTCTCAAACTCCTGACCCAGGTGATCTGCCCGCCTCAGCCTCCCAAAGAGATGGGATTACAGGCGTGAGCCACTGCGCCCAGCCAAAATACAGTATTTTTTAAACAATAAACTTTACTTTCTCTAATTCGTCTCATTTTTCTTGTGCTTGCCTTACTCTTCTGTTTTTTGTTTTGAATCAACAGAATTCCCTTTAAAAAAATCAAAGGAACTTGGCATTCTGAATATAGATGTTAATCATTGTTATTCAGAGAAACTGCTACAGAAAAGAAGAGCCAACAGTATGTTTAAGTATACATAGTATGGGGGCCGGGCGCGGTGGCTCACGCCTGTAATCCCAGCACTTTGGGAGGCCGAGGCAGGTGGATCACGAGGTCGGGAGATTGAGACCATCCTGGCTAACACGGTGAAACCCTGTCTCTACTAAAAATACAAAAAATTAGCTGGGCGTGGTGGTGCGCGTCTGTAGTCCCAGCTACTTGGAGGCTGAGGCAGGAGAATGGCGTGAACCCAGGAGGCGCAGCTTGCAGTGAGCCGAGATGGTGCCACTGCACTCCAGCCTGGGCGACAAAGTGAGACTCCGTCTCAAAAATAAATAAATAAATAAATAAATAAAATAAAGTATACATAGTATGATTTAAAGGCTATCAGGAAAGTACCCCAAATTATCTCTCCCATCAAAATTCATCCCATCATTAGATAGTTATTCTTGAATTAGTCATTGTCACTTTCACTTCATCTGTATCTAAAATGTAAATATACTGGGAAGGGTGATATATACTAAATTATAAGTTCCTTTTTTTTTTTTTTCAAGACAGAGTCTCACTTTGTCACCCAGGCTGGAGTGCAATGGCACGATCTCGGCTCACTGCAATCTCCGCCTCCTGGGTTCAAGCGATTCTCCCGTCTCCTGTCTCCACCTCCCAAGTAGCTGGGATTACAGGTGCATGCCACCACGCCTGGTTAATTTTTGTATTTTCACTAGATGGGGTTTCGCCATGTTGGTCAAGCTGGTCTTGAACTCCTGAGCTCAGGCAAGCCACCCGCCTCAGTCTCCCAAAGTACTGGGATTACAGGTGTGAGCCACCGCACCTGGCCTCATAAATTCCTTTAAGTGTCTTTTCTTAAAGAAGGAAGGATAGCATGAGTTGTTGAAAGGGAGATGGTGAGAAAGAAATAAAAGGAAAGTAAAAGAAAGCAAATGTCTGAGGCAGTGGTTCTGAACCTGGGGCTATTTTGCACTCCCAGGGATCATTTAGCAATATCTAGAGATATTTTTGGTTGTCCAACAGTGGGGATGCTACTAGCATCTAGGGATGCTGTAAAACATTCTACAATGTACAATGAAGCCCCATAACAAAGGAATATCTGGCCCCAAATGTCATAACAAAGGACTATCTGGCCCCAAATGTCAATAAAAACTTTCAGATGGCAATTCATCAATACAAAATTTTGATATCCTTGACCCAGTAGTAATTCTACATCTAGAAATCTATCCTTAAAAAATATTCACTGGCCAGATGCAGTGGCTAGCACCTATAATCCCAATGCTTTGGGAGGCTGAGGTGGGTGGATTGCTTGAGCTCAGGAGTTCCAGACCAGCCTGAACAACGTGGCGAGACGCCGTCACTATGAAAAATCAGCACTTTTTTCTTTCTATCTTTCTTTTTTTGTTGTTTGTGAGACAGAGTCTTGCTTTGTCACCTAGCCTGGAATGCAGTGGCATGATCTTGGCTCACTGCAGCCTCTGCCTGCCCAGGTTCAAGTGATTCTTGTACCTCACCTGAGTAGCTTGGATTACAGTCATGTGCCACGATGCCCAACTAATTTTTGTATGTTTAGTTGAGATAGGGTTTTGCCATGTTGGCCAGGCTGGTCTCGAACTCTTGGCCCTAAGTGATCCAACTGCCTTGGCCTCCCAAAGTGCTGGGATTACACGAATGAGCCACCATGCCAAGTCAAAACATTTTAAATACAAAAATTAGCCAGGCATGGTGATGTACACCTGTGGTCCCAGCTACTAGGGAGGCTAAGGTGGGAGGATGACTTGAGCCTGGGATGCAGAGGTTGCAGTGAGCTGAGATGCTGCCACTGCACTCCAGCCTGGGCAATAGAGCCAAACCTTGTCTCAAAAAAAACAAACAAAAAAAGTCACCCATGTGTACAAAGATATTTATACATAGATGCTTGTTGCTTATAATTTCAAAACTGGAAATTACTCAAATATGTACCAATTGGCAGTTATTTAAAAGAATGACAAGGAAATGTCTATAATGTGTTAAAAAATCAAATTATAGAACAATATGTTGTCCCATTTTTTGCTAAAAAATGCAGCCCATATACATTATATATCATTTCTTTTACTTTTTTTCCTTTTCCCTCTCCTCCCCACTCCCCTCCCCTTCCCTCCCCTCCCCCCTCCCCTCCCCTTTCCTCCCCTCCCCTTTCCTTCATTTTCTTCTCTTTTCCTTTTTGAGACAGTTTCCCTCTCTCACCCAGGTGGGAGTGTAGTGGTGCAATCTTGGTTCACTGCACCCTCCACCTCCCAGGTTCAAGTGATTCTCCTGCTTCAGCCTCCCTAGCAGTTGGGATTACAGGCGCCTGCCACCATGCCCAGCCAATTTTTCTATTTTTAGCAAAGACAGGGTTTCACCATATTGGCTAAGCTGGTCTCAAACTGCTGACCTCAGGTGATCCACCTGCCTCACCCTTCCAAAGTGCTGGGATTACAGGCATGAGCCTACATTATATATAATTTCTTTAAAACCATGTATGTTTTGTGTGTGTTATATCTGGAAAGATATAAACCAAACTGAAGACAGAATTTCCCTCTGGGTAATGGAATTATTTGTTATAGAAGAACTTTCTTGTTTAACTTTAGGATGTTAATATAAAGCTTAGGCTGGGTGTGGTGGCTCATGCCTGTAATCCCAGCACTTTGCGAGGCGGAGGCGGCCAGATCACTTGAGACCAGGAGTTTGAGACCAGCCTGGCCAACATGGTGAAACCCTGTCTCTACTAAAAAATACAAAATTTAGCCAGGTGTGGTGGCATGTACCTGTAATCCCAGTTACTCAGGTGGCTAAGGCACGAGAATTGTTTGAACCCGGGAGACAGAGGTTGCAGTGAGACAAGATCACACCACTGCACTCCAGCCTGGGCAACAGCGCAATACTCCATCTCAATAACAAACAAACAAACAAACAAAATCACAGTTTGAATAGGCCATCTGGACCCAAAAGCCTGAAATATCTGCTATTTGGCCTTTTACAGAACAAGTTGGCTGAGTCCTGCTATATCATAAAAGATGCTATCTAGGATGTTGAATTTCCAACTTTTTTGCTTGTTCATATAACCTATAAAATAATTTTGAAAAACTATGTCACCTCTTTACCTTCTTAAACTGACATCTAAAATGAGGCCAGACACAATGGCTCACGGCTGTAATCCCAGCACTTTGGGAGGCTGAGGCAGATGGATCACTTGAGGTCGGGAGTTTGAGACCAGCTTGGCTAACATGGTAAAACCCATCTCTTCTGAAAATAGAGAAAAATTAGCCAGGTATGGTGGTGCATGCCTGTAATCCCAGACACTCGGGAGGCTGAGACAGGAAAATCACTTGAACCTGGGAGGCGGAGGTTGCAGTGAGCTGAGATCGAGCCACTGCACTACAGCCTGGGTAACAGAGACGAGACTCTGTCTTAAAAAAAAAAAATTGACATCTGAAGTGTTTTCATTTTAAATAGAAGCAGAGTTTAATTTCAAACATGTATTCTAGCTTTATATATTGATATTTTAAGTTCAAAACTGAATTTAAATGCATCCATTTGAATCTAAATGCCATACAGTTTGATAACTACCATCATCCATTTTAAAAATAAAATTTGTAAGCTCTTCTTTAAAATTAAAAATATTACATCTTAAAAAAAACCGCTCACATTTCCTTTATGAAGTAACTTCCACACAGATTTTTATCCTAATATTCAATTGTGCTTGAAAGTATTTATTTTTCAGCATCACATCTGCAACAAAAATCTGTATTTAAATTGAGGTTTGGGGCATGATGGTACATGTAGTTTTAGCTACATGTGAGGTCAGAGACAGGAGGATCACTTGAGCCCAGGAGTTTAAGGTTATAGTGAGCTATGATCGTGCCTGTGAATAGGTACTAGCTACTGCACTCTGGCAGCTGGGGCAACATAGTAAAAAACAAAAAAACAAACAAAAAACACTTGATGTAAAAAATGAAGGTTTAAAATGTATTTTCCATGACTAGAAGACTGTCTATATTTCTTTCAGGTAATCGTTACAATTATTATTAGTATACTTTATGTTTCAATTTTCCATACATAAATCAGAAATATTAACCCACACTCCCTTGGGAAACAATTTTATTAACTAGAGTACAGTGCTATGTGCAATTCCTGTTATATTTAGTCTTACAGATTCCACATATTTCCAAAGTTTTTCCCACTCCCTTCACTGAAGTTGTTCTATACATTTGTTTCTCTTGCTACATACAGTTCGTATTCTTTCCTAGATCCCCTTACTTCCTAAATTATTATTATTATTAATTTTTGCCTACATTTACAATCCCAGCACTGTGGGAGGCTGAGGTGGGTGGATCACCTGAGGGTCAGGAGTTCGAGACCAGCCTGGCCAACATGGTGAAACCCCATCTCTACTAAAAATACAAAAACTAGCTGGGCATGGTGGTGTGTGCCTGTAATCCCAGCTACTTGGGTCGCTGAGTCATTTAAAAGAAGCTTGAATTTGGGAGGCAGAGGTTACAGTGAGCCGAGATTGCACCATTGCACTCTAGCCTGGGTGACAAGAGTGAAACTCTGTCTCAAAAAATAAGGTTCACTCTTCATGCGGTAAAGTTCTATGTGTTTTAACAAATGAATAATGTCATGTATCCATCATATATTATACAGAATATTCAGAATAGTTTCACCACCTTAAAAAGTCTCCTCTGCTTCCCTTTTTTTTTTGAATGGAGTCTCTAAGTCTGGCTCTGTCGCCCAGGCTGGAGTGCAGTGGCGCAGTCTTGGCTCACTGCAGTCTCCGCTTCCTAGGTTCAAGTGATTCTCCTGCCTCAGCCTTCCAAGTAGCTGGGATTACAGGCACCTGCACCATGTCCATCTAATTTTTGTATTTTTAGTAGAGATGGGGTTTCACCATGTTGGCCAGGCTGGTCTTGAACTCCCGACCTCAAGTGATCTGCCTGCCTCAGCCTCCCAAAGTGCTAGGATTACAGGTGTGAGCCACCGTGCCCAGTCAATTATTCATTTTTTAAGTAATGAAAAACAAGATAAATAATACATTGGTTTTATTACTTAACTGGTAATGCAATATAATATATAACTGAAATTATAACTTATTAGTGAAGTAAAGAATATTATAAGAGATATTGTGTTCCTTCTACAAATGTGTGAGTGGACATATATCAAACTCTGGTGTTAGGCTTTTATTTTTATTTTTTAATGGGCAGCTTTTAAAGCCAAAGTAGGCTCAGAGAGACTCCCCTGGTGTTAGACTTTTGAGATTAATTAAAGAATAATCTCTGGGCACGGTGGCTCATGCCTGTAATCCCAGCACTTTGGGAAGCCGAGGCAGGCAGATCACGAGGCCAGGAGTTCAAGACCAGCCTGACCAACATGGTGAAACCCTGTTTCTACTAAAAATACAAAAAAATTAGCGGGGCGTGGCCAGGCATGGTGGCTCACGCCTGTAATCCCAGCACATTGGCAGGCCGAGGCCGGCGGATCACCTGAGGTCAGGAGTTCCAGACCAGTCTGGCCAACATGGAGAAACCCCATCTCTATTAAAAATACAAAATTAGCAGAGTGTGGTGGCCCATGCCTGTAATCCCAGCTACTTGGGAGGCTGAGGCAGGAGAATCCCTTGAACTTTGGGGGCAGAGGTTGAGGTGAGCTGAGATCCTGCCATTGCACTCCAGCCTGGGCAACAAGAGCGAAACTCCGACTCAAAAAAAAAAAAAAAAAAAGAAAACAAAAGAAAAGAAAGAAAGAAAACAGGCCAGGCACGGTGGCTGATGCCTATAATCCCAGTACTTTGGGAGGCCGAGGTGAGTGGGTCACAAGGTCAGGAGATCCAGACCATCCTGACTAACATGGTGAAACCTCGTCTACTAAAAATACCAAAAAATTATCGGGGCATGGTGGTGGGCGCATGCAGTCCCAGCTACTCGGGAGGCTGAGGCAGGAGAATGGCATGAACCCGGGAGGAAGAGCTTGCAGTGAGCCGAGATGGCGCCACTGCACTCCAGCCTGGGTGAGAGTGCAAGACTCTGTCTCAAAAAAAAAAAAAAAAAATTAGCTGGGCGTGGTGGCGGGCGCCTGTAATCCCAGCTGCTTCAGAGGCTGAGGCAAGAGAATCACTTGAACCCGGGAGTCGGAGGTTGCAGTGAACCAAGATTGCACCACTGAACTCCAGCCTGGGCAACAGAGTAGGACTCTGTCTCAAAAAAAAGGAGACATACTATGGCCAAAGACGCCTTCTCTTCGTCTCTGTCACTCACATGAGACACATTTGGCATATGCACTCATGTTTGCATGTTTCTCTGCAGCCTGTGAAGCCCCGCACACCAAATCCCTGGATACAAAGTTCAGTCCCAGGCCTAACCACACGAAGCAGAGTTCGTTCATCACTTGTCAAAGATCTACGCACCTCTCGGGAGAAAAGGATTGCTGTGGGACCATTTAGATCGGACTACCCAGCTGTTTAGCTGGGTAAATTCTCAGAGAGAACATTTTTTCCACATTTTTTTTCTAGAGAACATTTTCTCTAAGCTGAACACTTCTCTTACTTCAAGATGCAGGAAGCAGTGGACCTGGTCACGTTGGGTCTTTTTAATTGATACTGTACAATCTTGTTGTCACTATGTTTATAAAGAAAAATTGTTTAACAGTAGACCTCATGTCTTAATGCGCACTATTTACACGGAAGGTTAAAGAAAATTGACATCACATTAGACGACAAAGCATATTTTTCCACGCCCCAGAAAGGTCATGTACTAAATATGGGTCAGAATTCCAAATCTTTCTAAAGCGGAAGGATCCAGCGTCTTTTGCAAGCAGTACAAATTGCCCTCTGAAACCCAAATTAGGGCTGGGCACCATGGCTTATGCCTGTAATCCCAGCACTCTGAGAGGCCAAGCAAGGTGGCTGAATCACATGAGGCCAGGAATTTGAAACCATCCTGGCCAACATGATGAAACCTCATTTCTACTAAAAATACAAAAAAATTAGCTGAGTGTGGTGGCACACACCTGTAATCCCAGCTACTAGGTAGGCTGAGGAAGGAGAATAGCTTGAACGCAGGAGGCGGTGTTTGCAGTGAGCCAAGATTGCGCCACAGCATTCCAGCCTGGATGACAGAATGAGATTCTGTCTCAAAAAATAATAAAATAAAATCCAAACTAGAATCCCATTTGTCTAGGAAAGAAACAGGTTAGGTGACTTTTTAAATCTACCAGTCTAGTCTTGTTCTAGATTAGGTTCTTTAACTGTAGTCCACAGAGCAATATGGAAGCCATGTCAGGGAACTATTACAAAAAAACCAGACCAGCATGATCATTTCCCCCTTTGTGTGGGTGGGTGTGAATGCATCTCTACTCCTGGGAAACAACTCCACAGTTTCACAAGGCCGATTAGCAATTCTCATGAGCCTCAATGTACTTAATATTTGAAATACTCAGGCGGATCATAGAACAGCTGTAAACTGAATCTATATCATAAGATGGGATTCTGTAAGAGCACATGATACCCAAAAATTGCCATGGATGAGGAAAGACCCAGATTTCCAAATAGTGTGAATCCAGCTTCCTTTCCTAAATACTGATTGCTGTTTACACCCTAAAATGTTTGAGATATTCATTAATGAAAATAAAGACGACGTGAACCTCTCCCCTTTTTTCTTCCCCTAATCACATCCTCTCTTCCCATGGCACTGTTACTGTGAAAAATATAAAAGTCTTTGAAAGGCGGGCATGAGCTTACATGCTGTAATCCCAGCACTTTGGGAGGCTGAGGCCAGGTGTTGGATCACCTGAGGTCAGGATTTTGAGACCTGGCAACATAGTGAAACCTAAGTCTCTACTAAAAATACAAAAATTAGAGTGGTGGCAGGCACCTATAATCCCAGCTACTTGGAGGCTGAGGCAGGAGAATAACAGGCCTGGGAGGAGGGCAGGCAGGAATCCTGATAACATCTGTACAAGAGACAGAGTAAAGACTGCAGACCTACAGTATATATATATATATATATATATAGAGAGAGAGAGAGAGAGAGAGAGAAAGAGAAACCTTGAAGCATAATAATTTCTCTATAAATTCTAACTGCTATGAAACACAGTGCAGGGAATCTTTGGGAATATGAGTTAACTTCGTAATAGAAACTCTTCCCTTTCCTTGACTCATGTAACCCATGGAATGAGTTACTTTCCCTCTAAGTGAAATACTAATCTAAAAAGCACTATCACATGGATCAAAGTTACTTCCTCATCCAACCTGAGGATTCTGGGATCTGGCTACTATGAGACATTCAAGACAATGAATAATTCTGTATGAGCACTTTCTCAGCCCCTCTATCTTTGAATTTGTCATTTCATAGTGAAAGGACTTTATTGTGCACTCTTCGCTTTGCTGGCAAGAGCAAGGGAGCCTAACTGAACCCTTCAGTCAGTCAGCCAGCAAGACCATACAGAGGGTCTGTTAGGCCATCAGCACTGTGGGAGACGGAGCAGCAGCAGAAGAAATGGCCCTTGTCCTCGAGGAATTTACAAGGGGTTTTAGAAGACAGACACACAAGAACCTTTCAAAGACAATATGTTTAATTTAGTGAGAATTGTGTGGTACACAGCAGATGTGCTGTAGGAGTTCAGGGAAGGAGGGCAGAAGTCGTCATGGAGACATGCGAATTTGCGTTGGATCTGAGAGGGCACAAGATTTAGGCAGAGAGGAGTAGGGAAGACCTTCCAGGTAAAGGGAGGGAAGGGAGAAAAGGCTGGGGGAAGGAAGGAGCTCAGCAAGAGTCCATGACAGCTCCTTTCCCCTCTCCTGTTTTCACAGTAGTTCGCAAGTTTCTTCACCACAGAGAGGCAGGCATCTGCTCTCTTTACCATCACGGTTTTGTTTTTTTCTGTTTTTGTTTTTATTTTTGAGACGGGTTCTCACTCTGTTGCCCATGCTGAAGTGTGGTGGTGAGATCTTGGCTCACTACAACCTCAATCTCCTGGGCTCAAGTGACCCTCCCACCCCAACCTCCTCAGTAGATGGGACCACAGGCATGCACCACAATGCCTGGCTAATTTTTATATTTTTTGTAGAGATGGGGTCTTGCTATGTTGCCTAGGTCAGTCCCAAATTCCTGGCTCAAGTGATCTGCCCTCCCAATGTGCTGGAACAACAGGCATGAGCCACTGTGCCCCGCCATGTTTCTGTTAATCTTTTTTTTTTTTTTTTTTTTTTGAGGTGGAGTCTTGCTCTGTTGTCCAGTCTGGAGTCAGGGTGGCATGATCTTAGTTCACTGCAACCTCCGCCTCCCAGGTTCAAGCAATTCTCCTGCCCCAGCCTCCCAAGTAGCTGGGATTATAGGCACATACCACCATGCCCAGATAATTTTTTGTATTTTTAGTAGAGACAGGGTTTAACCATGATAGCCAAGCTGGTTTCGAACTCCTGACCTCAAGTGAATCTCCACCTGCCTCGGCCTCCCAAAGTGCTAGGATTATAGGCATGAACTACCACGCCCAGCCTCGTTAATCTATTAACAAAATGTAATGAGAAAATACTCCAGAAGTTCCACAAATCCTTTATAAAGGGCCCTACTTGTCCTTCCTAGCTGAGGCATTTACAGGCGATTCTCACTTCTCACAAAGATAAATGTGTCAGGTGTTTCCTTTTCATTGCTCCTTTTGTCATCTTTCCTCTACCTTGCTTCTACCACACTCATTAACTCCACTGGTTGATTAGACAAGAGACTGATCCCTATCCTGCCATAAAAGAAAGCTTCTGTTTGGGCCAGCATGTGGGAGAAACATGCCGACTTTCCCTTAGTCAGGATCTAGATAAATTTTTCATTTTTCAATCAAGATTCATGTTTCCATTGGTTTACACGTTCCATCTAAGTTACCATCCCCCTCGTGAACCACGTCAGCCAGACCAACAGCAAAGTGGGGGTTGTGAGTCAGAAGGAAAGCACCTCTGTTAGAATTTCCTCTCCCCCACCTGTCCCATGGTTTCTTTCTTTCTTTCTTTCTTTTTTTTTAAGAGACAGAGTTTCTTGCTCTTTCATCCAGACTGGAGTACAGTGTTGCGACCTAGGCTCACTGCAACCTCTGCCTCTGGTTTTCAAGTGATTCTCGTGCCTCAGCCTCCTGAGTAGCTGGGATTACAGGTGTGAGCCACCACACCCAGCTAATATTAATTTTTTTTAGTAAAGAT